>NW_003805179.1:864427-913008 GCF_000255335.2 Galendromus occidentalis | reverse complement strand
GCTACGATGATGTTAGATCCGCTCTGGCCAGAGTCAGCCATGTGGAGATAAATAGACACTTCATGCCCGTAATGGTCCCTAGTGAAACTCAGCTGCATATCTTCTGCGACGCGAGCCTTTCTTCCTACGGTTGTGTGGTTTACCTTCGCCAATTGCGTTCAGATGGTAGTCCGAAGATATCCTTCGTCTACGCCAAAGCGAAAGTCTGTCCGCTCAAGCCTTGGTCTATTCACAGATATGAGCTTTTGGGAGGTCTGCTAGCTGCACGCGTCGGAAGCAAATTATTAGCTTTATGGGACGCTCCCATCGGCTCAGCTCATTATTGGAGCGATAATTCAAGTTTACTCAATTGGTTGAGATCCGATCCAGCCCGCTGGAGACCGTTTGTGGCCAACCGGATACGCCTGATACAGAAACTTTCCGAGGGCGCGGAGTGGCAATATATTAGGTCGGAAGAAAACCCGGCGGATATTGTCTCTCGTTGCAAAGACCTCTCGGATGAGAGTATCGCGTCTACGTGGTTTCAAGGTCCTGCATGGCTTAAATCCACCGTTGTCCGGCTAGAATCTGAATTGCCAGGAATGTCGGATGAGACTTCTCCAGAAGCACTGCAGTCGATCTGTATGGCGGCTGTCGTGAAATGCGGTCGGAACGCAATTTTCTTCGAGCATTCATTCTCGTCTTGGCACAAGGCGGTCAGGTTCTGGGCCTACATCTTGAGGTTGATTTCCGAAGCTAAACGAGCGAAACAGACAGCTAATCTGGCAGGAAAGAAACTCAGCAATCTTTCAGGGATCGGGCCTGTAAACGTTGGTCGACCAGAGGAATTGAGTGCTGATGAATTACTCGTGGCAAGAGCGAGCCTTATCCGTTTAATTCAGAAAACGTACTTTCCCGAGGAATTCAATTCTGCTTGCAGAGATGTCAGGAAAACAAGCTCACTCTTCCAACTAAACCCGGAGATGGATGGAGATGGTATAATTCGATGTGTTTCTCGCTTGGTAAAGTCGTCGGACTTGTCAGACGATCAGAGAAAACCTATCATCCTCCCGGCTGACTGTAATTTCTCGAAACTTATCATTATGGACATCCATGCGAAAACTTGTTTTCATACTGGTGGCGTCGCCACCGTTCTGCATCATCTGCGTCAGAACTTCCTCATTCTAAAAGCTCGCCACCTTACCAGGCAAATTCTGGCGTCGTGCCCTTTGTGTAAAATTTTCATGCACAGCCAGCTTCGCTGCCTACGGCGGTTCTCCCGCGTTTCAGAATCGAAAGATCACCGCCGTTCTATTACTCCGGTTGTGACTTCGCCGGGCCGATTTGGTACCGAAAAGAATCGGGCGAAAAAAGTAAAAGCTATATCTTATTGTTCACCTGTGCCGTTACGAGAGCTGTTCATATCGAGTTGACTCTAGATATGTCCACCTTTGAGGTTCTGCGAGCGTTGCAGAAATTCTTGAGTCGGTACCCCGCTGTTAACACTATAATCTCCGATAACGGCCTTTCCTTCAAGGGAGCGAGTCGGGAGCTTAAAACCGTATACGACCACGTCACTAACCCGGAGGTTAAGCGTTGGCTTGCTAATTCGATGATATCTTGGGAGTTTATTACTCCTCTTGCTCCTTGGATGGGTGGCTTCTATGAACGACAGGTGCAAACGATTAAAAGACCTCTACGGAAGGTTCTTGGTTCTTGCGTCCCCTTGTTCCGTGATCTGGAAGTGATACTTGCAGGCATTGAGGCAATCGTCAATCGCCGACCTCTTACGAGTGCGGTCTCGGATCCAAATGAGGTTTCGGCGCTGAGCCCCAGTGATCTTCTGTTCGGGTATCGGGGTGACTCACATATTCCAAACGCACCTTCGAAACCAATGGACAAGAGCGATTCTGGTAAAGTCGTCTTCTCAAAGCGATGGCTTTATCAGCAACGGGTTTTGAATTATTTTTGGAAACGATTTTATGAGGAATACCTATCCTATTTGCGTTCGGCGCACAACAGGCTCCCGATTGAGGCACGACCGCTAAAGATTGGCGATATATGCCTTCTGAAAGACAAACCGGTAAACAGGGCCTTTTGGCCTCTTTGTAAAGTGGTTGCCTTTCCTGAGGGGGTGGACTCAGACCGTAGCCGTTCGTGCGTTGTAAAGACCGCTCGAGGTCAAATGCTGGCGCGGCCCATCAGGCTTCTTTATCCGATCGAGTCGATTGTCGTTCCGCAATAACACACTTATCCTCGGGCACCGATTTCGGCGGGGACTGTCGCGAACCCTGCCGGTTTGCGCTCGGACGTCATACATGGTCGTTGAGCTCTTCGGAGGTCAGCATAAAACATATCATATTCTGCATGAAACTGATATAATCTTCCATAAGGAGGTTCAATAAATGTATCACGGGACGGTGTACGGAGGACGGAAACCTACAGTTACGCGCGGCGCATAACTTCGTCGTCGAGAGTTCGGTGATGGGTCGCCATCATGGAACAGAGGTAGTTACTCGTGGTGATCGGACTCGCACGGAGGTCTACTCCGGGGTCCACGAATCATCCAGTCCACCGTCCGCCCTACCGTGCCATTTCAGGATTTCACAGTGTCTTCAATATCCATATGGTAGTCGGAGGGGTGCGAGACAACAGGTGTCGTATTGGCGTTTGAGTGAGTGCTGATATGGCGTCCGTGGCGACGAATCCTCTGTCGGCTTGTAGATGTCGAACGGACACTTGACATCCCGGCCGAAGAATTTTTTCGCCGGGGTATTGTTGTTGATGGTCGCCTTTGGCGCGTAGTTGTATGCCATGATTGCGCTGTCAAGCGACCTCTGGGCTCCGTCGAGAGCAGATTTGAGCGTACGAATCATGCTCTCCGCAAGCCCGTTCGAAATGGGCATTCTGGGCGCGCAGCGCAGGTGGACGATGTTCAGTTCGGAGCAGAACTGGGCGAATTCCTGGGAAGTGAATTGTGCCCCAATGTCTGAGACGATTGTGTTCGGAGGACTGAAATGACGGAACAACTGTCTCAAATACGAGATGAGCGTTGCGGCAGTCAGAGAGGGCAACCACTGTGCATCCACGTATTTCGAAAAGCTGACCACGACGTTCAGAAGCAGAACGTTCTTCGTTAAGCACAGCGAGTCGGCGGCCTTGTAGAGCGGACGAAGTTGCGGATCCTTCTCATCGGCGTCCTTCCAGCCCAGAGTGAGTCTTCGGATGACTTCGCTCAGAATCGGATCGAGCTCGGTCTCCTTGACGAGCCGACGACGTAATTGATCCGTGCTGAGCGCGTTGAGACACGTCTCAAGCTCAGCCTCTACAGACAGTTCCAGGTTAGCGACGACCTCGTCGAGGTCAGGGTCATCGTTCGCGTCTCGGGTCTCAGAAATCAACCGCGAGAGCCCGTCGGCGTGTCCGAAATCCTCCGTCTTGACGTAATCGATCTCGAAATCGAAGCCGACCAAGCGGAGAGCCCAACGCTTGAGCCTTGCCGCGGTGCGTTCCTGTAAGCCGTTAGTGTTGGACGTCCGGGAAAGAGCCAGGAGCGGTCGATGATCTGTTTGCAGGACGAAATGCCGCCCCCACACGAATTTTTCGAATCGCTCCTCAGCTGTAATCAGCGCAAATGCTTCTTTCTCCATCTGGCTGTAGTTGTGTTGCGCTTCGGTGAGAGACTTTGAGATGTGGAATAGCGCGCGCTCGTTTCCGTCTTCGTAGCGTTGTAGTACAGTAAAAGCTCGTTATAACGACCCCCATAACAACGAATTTCTCGGTACAACGAGCAAGGAATTTCTCATGCTCTAGCCAGCTCGCCATAGGGATAGTGTTGAGCGGCATTCGTTACAGCGAAAACTCGGTACAGCGAACCGGTTCCGTCGGTTCCTTCGTGTTCGTAGTATCGAGCTTTTACTGTAGTACGCCCCCGATACCGGTCTGGCTAGCATCCGCGGCAACCACGAGCTTTTGTTTCGGATCATAATGAGCGGGTGGTACGGACCGCATAACACCTATTTGACGCCCGTGAGTGCAGCGTCATGCTGCGAAGTCCACTTGAACGTGGCGTCCTCCACCAGCAGAGCCTCTAAGGGTGTCTTGAAAAGATGCAGGTTTTTCACGAAATTGCCGTAAAAGTTCATAAGACCTAGAAGCGCGCAAACTTTTCTGATTCGGGGGCCTCTTCAGGTTCCTGATCACGGCAACCCTGGCTGGATCGGCTTCAATTCCCTTGTCGGAGACAACCATACCGAGATATTTCACCTTAGGGACGTTGATGAAGCATTTCTCCATCCGAAGACGGAACCCCCATTCTCCCAACCGTCGCAGCACCTTCAGGGGACGTTGCTCGTGAAGCTTATTGTCCGTCGCCATGATCAGGATATCATACAAATAATGGAGAGCGCCCTCAAGACCGGCAAGTGGTTGATCAATCGTTTTCTGGAAAATCGCTGGCGCTGTTTTGAGACCGAAAACAAGTCTGGTGTCCCTGAAGAGTCCTCGATGTGTCGTGATCGTCGTCAACTGCTGACTCGGCTCGTCCACACACAGTTGTAGGAAGCGGATGTTCGATTTCTACCAGAGCACCATTTAGCCTTGTTGAGTAGTCTCCGCAAACTCTAACTGCTCCGTTTGGCTTTTTCACGACTACGATAGGAGTGGCCCAATCAGAAGAATCGACAGGAATCAGAGTGCCGTTCTCGACGAGTCTATCGAGTCTCTTGTCGATAGATTCCTGCAATGCGAACGCGACAGGCCGCGGCCGGAGATGAACCGGAACGGCGTCTTTGTTCAACTGCAGGTGAACCTCTAATTTCGTGCATCTGCCCAGCTCAACCTTGAAGAGATTCGGGAATTGCGACGTTAGCGAAGCTGTGTGAATCGCGTTGATTCGGGCTGCCTTCGAATCCAGCTTCCAGGAGACCACGTCGAGGTCCTCGAGAAGAAGACCACAACGGAGGTTGGCTCTCCCGCTCTCGCGGACGAGGAGCGGCTCCTCCACAGACTTGCCCCTGAACTGATAATGAACAACGTTCATTTACCAAGTTCTTGGTGTCTGGTTTTATACTTACATTGGTGAAAATGATACGTATCGCAGTTTTCATCAGAGTTTGCATTGGCACAAGTCGCTTATAAGGTGCTTGGATGATCTTTTACATATTTCGAAGTGAAAGCCATGGATGGCACCTCTCCTGTACAAGTGTCTGTCTTGGATATGGCATAGTTTCAATTTATCGTTTTGAAGGGCCGGTGTTAAGAAGAATTTCGGATCGATGTTGGACATTTTATCGATGTTTGACATTTCGGCAGTCCAAAGGTTTTGCGTAGGTCTTCGGTGAATAGCGGAGTGTTTGTCAGTATATACAAGTCGGTTCTTAGCGGATCGATGTACACCCAGCGCGGATTTGAGGAAAGACGCCTTCAGTTCGTCGTCTGCCTCCAGCTGAGATTCGCTAAGGTGACTCCATATGATCTGGATCCTCTTGGAGGCTGTCGGAGCAATTTCCATATAGAACAATTACAGTGCAGTTACCATCGATAGACTTCGCGGCTTCGGGATGGATGCGAAGGCAGCTCTAGCCTTACGGGTTCTCTCAATGACACGACGAGCAAGGCTCATTCCCCTTTCGGAGAGTGTGACACCCAGATACGTGAAGTGTCTGACTCTTTCAATCTCTTGTCCGTTGAGTGATGTTGATGTTATCCGGTCCGGATGGGTGTTCATGTACGCTGGGTTCTATTCGCTGTCGTGGGATTATTGGTCCCCCTTGGGTCTGCCGCCGAACTTGCCCCTGAACTTGAACTGCGCTTTGAAGAAACCTTCCCTGCTAATGTCACCCCCGTCAACGTGTGTGCATGACGAGTCGTCAGCAGCCAGTTTAGGGGATCCGGGGCTCCTCCAAGTGTCCTGATTCACCGTAGAGATGTCTGCTCAGTGTCGGCACGGAAAGTCACTGTTCTGCCGTTTACGCTAACGTGACGGACTCGCGGCCCTCGATGAGCTTGGACTTACTCAACATCCTATTGACTTGAACACCGTTGTTCTGGAGCGACCGGCAAACTTTCGCGAGATGCCCGACTTTCTTACAAGTATTACACTTGGCGTCTCGGAACTTGCAATCTCGGCGGGAAAGGCCCCCTCCGCAGCCCGGGCAGAGACGTGGGTCTTCTGGACGTCTAGCCTTCGAGCTCGAGCGTTTCTTGCCTGGTCCAGCTTTCGCACTGATCACTACAAGATCATCTCTCCCCGAGTTCTGATTGTCGTTGTCCACCCGGATATCCACCTGGCGAGTCTCGAACCTTCTCATGACAGTACGGACTTCTTCCAGCGTTATGTCCGGCTCTTCGTCGACCGCTCTCAACTCTCAGGATGACACCTCTTAGGTTCATATAAGAAGGGTCACGATGTTGGAGAAGCATGATGAAAATATTGAAGTTCTGCAGCGTGAGTTTACTGAATTCGAAATCATCACCACTGGGCCCTGTTCAACGAATGTCTGAAAACAGGATCGATACCCAAAAAGTGGCGCGACACGCTACTTACAGTGATTCCGAAAGGGAAAGGAGATGCTTCGAAACCAGAGTCCTGGAGAGGAATTGCAAAGAAGAACACGGGATACAAGCTCCTGACAAGAATCCTAACCACCCGACTTAGCGACTACCTCGAGGCACTCGGGATCATCCCGAAGGAGCAACACGGCTTCAGAAGCGACAAATCGACGAGCACCGCCTGCAAGATTCTCCTGGAAGACATTCAAGAGAGGCTCGAGAAACAGGGTCAGTTCATGTACGCTGTCTTCGTAGACTACCGCACGGCTTTCGACTCCGCTCCAAGAGACCTTGTTATGGAGCTGTTGACAAAGGCGGGAGTTCCGAACAAGATTCTCGCCTTACTGACATCGATCCTCCAAGCCAACTCCATAGCTCTCGAGGATGGAATCGTGGAACACCCCTCCTTTGAACAAACTACTGGCCTCGCACAAGGGGACGCATTGAGCCCATTGTTGTTTTCAGTTCTTCTGAAAGACCTCCCCGCCGAAGTTCATCGAGGGAACAGCCGGATCAAAATCCTGTTGTACGCGGACGACGTAGTCATATACAGTCCGGAACGCCTACTCGTCCAAGAAGCTCTATGCAGACTGAACACAATGTCGAAGACGCTTGGACTAGCGGTCAACACAGAAAAGACGGAGGCAATGAAATGTCGAAAAGGAGGAGGAATATCAGTGAAGGATGTTCTAACGATAGGAGGCAACAGACTTAAATTCGTGAATAGCTTCAAATACCTCGGGGTCACGATTCATCACTGCGGATCCTCGTTCACGGGGCACGTGGGAGGCCGATGCAACCGAGCGACCCTGGCCATGCGATCTATAGAATCCCCTCACTTGCTATCGGTCAACACGGCACTCCGCCTGTTCGACATCAAGATCGCACCAGTAGCCGAGTTCGGAATCGAACTAATCTGGCCATTCCTCACGACCAACGACATGACAGCTCTTGACAAAACGAAGGCCACATTCATCAAGCGAACCCTCCGGCTTCACCACACGACGAGGAATCGCCTGGCCCACCTGTTGACGGGTGCGTCGACCCTCACGGAGGACGTTAAGAAGCGACACAACCTAGAAGAAACTGAAGCGTACAAGACCCACCAACGCACATGGGAGGAAAATTCGATGAAGTTGACGTGAGCTTCTATTCAACGGAAGCAATGACAATGGACTCCTGGAAAAAACCGGGAAGGACGAACCGACACATTGTCACTAGATTCGCTGTACACGGCTTTCATCATTTACTCTGTAAAACTCAAGGATTCCACGAACCATCCGACGATTGTACATGCAGAAGATGTTCCAAACTCTGTCCCAAATACCACGCTCGAGAATGCCCCAATGTGATATCTCTGAATGATCTCCAAACCGAGAGACCAAATGAACAGAGAAAATGTAATTACTTACTTAGATAGGAAGAAACTACTCATTACGAGTGAATAAAGACTTTGATTGAAATCATCACCGCCGTTTTGGGTCGCGCCGTTTCGGGCTGCGCCGTTTTGGCCGCGCCGTTTTGGTCGCGCCGTTTTGGCCGCGCCGTTTTGGCCGCGCCGTTTTGTCGCACCCCGTGCTCAAACAGTCGCGAGCCCGATCAAGATTCCTCTGTCACCTTGGCCAGATCCCGGCAAACCTTGGATGCGACTTCACCTGGATTTCGCCGAGCCCGTCAAAGGAAAGTCTCTCTTGGTCTTGGTGGACTCCTGCTCGAAATTGGTAGACGCCGCTTTCCTCCAACCCTGCACCGCCTCTGTCTTGGTGGAGCATCTGAAGATCGTTTCCCGACTTCTGGGAGTTCCGGAAACAATAGTGACTGACAATGATCCACAATTCACATCCTCGGAATTCGCCGAGTTCTGCGCAGAATTCGCGATTGTGCATCTTCGGTCGTCGCATTACTGTCCCCAGAGTAATGGCCAGGCTGAGAAAACGGTGGACACTCTCAAGAGAGCAATGGAGTCACCGGATCAACGATCTCTGGATGCAGCCGTCGCAGCTTATGATGACACTCCGAATCAGGCACTGGATTGGAAAACTCCGACCGAGGTTTTCTCCGGAAGACAACTCAGACTGCAGTTCGCAACCTTGAGGTCAGAGCTCGCTTTCATTCCTGCTGCTGCTGAGAAGTTCAAAGAAAATTACGATATACATCACGGCACCAGTTCTTTTGTCGCAGGGGAAGAGGTGCTGGTTGGGCTCAACA
Organism: Galendromus occidentalis; assembly: GCF_000255335.2. Classification (NCBI taxonomy): domain Eukaryota; kingdom Metazoa; phylum Arthropoda; class Arachnida; order Mesostigmata; family Phytoseiidae; genus Galendromus; species Galendromus occidentalis. Next base: position 904,269 of record NW_003805179.1, on the reverse strand, counting down.
ATAGACGCCGAGTGCCTGGAATATTTGTCGAACGCGTGGGCGCGGCCATGGCTAACGTAGAAGTTGAAGGCGAAATTCTTCGTCGGCATATCGATCAGTTCTGGAATAGGAGGGTTTTCGCTTTGCCACAAGCTGAGTCTGACGACGAATATCCTCTACCGTCATTCGCTTACGAGAAAACTTAGTCGGATGAGCCCTCCGCATCTCGTGACGCAGTCGGTGCCAAGTGCGTGCCAGCCTCAGCTCAAGTCGCTGCCGCTCAGTCAGCACTACCTACTCAAGTCGAGGAACCGCCGGTTCCCGCTCATGGCCCGTCGGGCTCTCGAGCGAAATCTCCTCAGCCGCTTCGCGTGCAACCAGAGCGTGCCGTCAAGGACATGTACAGAACCTGGAAGCTAGGCTGGAGTTATGTCCTCCCCTCGGGGAAACAGATGGGCAGGGTGGCCAGAATGGATCCTCATGAAGATGCTCCTGCTCATAGAACCTGTTTCACTGACAGGAAAGAGCTCGAAAGAAATGTGAGGAGCAATACCCGACTCTGTGCTCCTCGGGGTTTTCTTTACAGAACGACGGTGGCGGACAGGAGTTCCTGCTTTTCGAGAGGTTGTTTGTGAAATCTATCGTGTGAGAGACACCTTGAACCTTTAGCGCCTGAACGAGGCAAGCTGTGGTCCGGGACGAAGACTCGAATGTAATCGAGGTCCACCAAAAATTTTGGACCGGAATCGGATTAGCATCTCAAGAGGGCGTCTTCTGGGATTTAGATACCGAACATGATCAGTGCCGATTGAGTCGAGACCTATGGCAAAAGAATCCCCTACCGGAGTGTAGTACAACCCTAGAATGCTATCTGCGTACGTATGGGGAATGGGCAGTCTGGAGGTCTTTACGGACCTACTCAAAATCGGCCCTGAACAATTGAGCCTATGGGAAAATAAGAAAGGTGAGAATTATCGAAGCATACGAACTTCCCTCGAGATCTATTGAAAAATATCGAAATATCTATGTGAAAAAAAATTGTACCCCTCGAAGAAGCGCCGATTCGAATATGGCGCCACGACGCCATATTACGAGAAATTTCGAGTTCTACTGTTTGTCTACACACTTCACGGCTGCTTCTGCGCGCGGAATCCCTAATCAACTAATCACTATGTTGACACAGTTCGTGTTATGTACGATCCGCCGCAGATATTCAACTCGGATCATTCGGGTTTCAAACATGTGGTGCATTCGGATCGAATTTTGTCTTCCACTGGCAAAATAAAACTCTCGTTGCAGTTCAAAGCATGAATGCTTTGACTCACAGCTACCCAATACAGCCGATTTCGAACATGAACGGTCATTTGGTCGGTCGATTACTCGTAAACCTGCAAGAGCCGAGGGGCCAGTCTGGCCTGATCGTAGCGGGTGAGGTGACGAAGTAAAGTATGGGAAATAAGTCAGGGAAGTTAGACAAGGGATTGATGGGGACTTGGTGTCGAGGAGTCTTGAGGGAAGTTTTGTACCGTACAAATACGGATCGTCGCGTACTTTATCTGGATTCCTGGGGCGGTCAGGGAGACGCAAGCTTGTTCACACTGGAAGGCAAGGATATCGACATTAAATCCATTCCGCCGGGAACAGCATCTCTTATTCAACCGCTCAATCAACACTGCTCCCAAATGTGGAAGAACTTCGCAAAATGGATGACTCGAGCGTACAGACTGATTGTTTACCGTATTGGCCGCCGCGATGATGTTCTGCGACTTCAGTCGCTTATCATAGAGATATCTTAAGAAATTGCCGTTCGGGCTGCGGCAATAAGATTGTCCCATCGGTGCTGCTGGAATCCCGCAGTTAGCCGGTCTTGTCGGAGATATCCTGAGACACACCCCTGCAGTACGATATTCTTCTTTCGGATCGCTCCAATCTGTGGACTTTCCGGAGCGGGGGTCGATACACTGTAGCTCTGCAAGTGCACCGCGTGCACCGCAAGATGAGTCTTGGGGTTGATATAGCAATCAGTGATCCTTTTCGCCGAAGTTCGACCCCGATCAAAGAGCAGCGGGGGTGTGACTCTACATCGAATTCCTCACTAGGACCCGCATCATTTCCGAGCTTCATTCCAGATGGCGCCGCGCTCCGCTCTCCGATAAAACCAGGGTTCTTTATTCGACTGCACCATTCGCTCTCGATTCTTCGGAGGATAGCCTGCGCGTATCTCATCGTACTCTCAAACGCTTACTCCAACCGAAAGCTTAGAAAATGTTCGTCCAGTCCAACAAGGCCACTGGTAGGTTCAACTCTCCGTCAGGCATACGACCTGGCAAAGTGTCTTTCGGCCGGCCCATCATCAACCCCGAAGTTCTGCAGGACGTTCTCCTCCGGGGCTCGCCTGTCGCTTCCGAAGCGCCTCTACGCCGCTCATCGGTGGCTGAGCACCAGGAGAGGCCCCGAGCTCCGCAGGGACCAGGGATTCTGGTCGGAGTCTTGGAAAAGCGAGGTACTTCGACTGAGCCGTCGCTTGCGCGTCGAGGATCGTCCGGTGTCGAGCTCGGAAGGCTCCAGGAGGAGAGACGGATCGGAGCGGCGCGCCGCCTACCCAAGAAGACTGCTCAGATGGATTGGGTAAGAGCAGCAGTCCCGGATCAGCTCAAGGAGGTCGGACCGAAGATGGCGGTCAGTCTTCGCAAGGACGAAGATATTAAGCTTAAAGTTTCTGCGCAAGCTTGGAAACCGAGGAGAGCTGCGACCGAAAGTGTCGACGAGCTGCTCTTCAGGAAATTCAGGAGCATCCTCAACAAGCTGACACCAGAGAAATTTGAGGCTCTCTTGACTCAGGTGAAGGCGTTAGAGATAAAATCTCAAGAACAACTCTCGCACATCACCAGTCTCGTCTTGGACAAGGCGCTGGACGAAACTCATTTCGCGCCCACCTACGCGCAGCTGTGCAACACCCTTCTCAGGGAGTTTTCTGTGGCGAGTGAAGGAGATCCGAAGAAGCGAGTCAACTTCCGACAACTCCTGCTGCAGAAATGTCAGGCGGAGTTCGAGAAGGATACCGCTGCGAGCAAAGAGCGGGAAAACGAGCTCAAGAGGGACCGCAAAGCTCAACTTGCGGCCTGCAAATCGAAACTGGAGCGGAAGGACCTCCAGGAGCTCTTCGACGAGGCTGATCAGAAGTCGAAGAGACGCTCTCTCGGTCTCATGACGTTCATTGGGCAGCTCTACAATCTAGGCGTTCTCAGCTACGCCATCATGCATGAGTGCTTCCTGAAGCTGCTGAAAACGTCCGATGACGAGGCTTCCGTCGTTTGTGCGTGCAAGCTTTTCACGACGGTTGGCAAAAAGGTTTCCTCGGAGGGCAAAGGAGGAGGTCGAGAAGCCGCCAAAACGGAAAAGAGTAAGTTTTCTCCGACTTGTCTCCCATTATGCCTCGTTCCCCGGCATATCCGGGATTCTCTCCGCAGTTTCCGCCGTCACCCTTCTAAAGATCATGATTTCTCCCCACAGAATTCAGCATGCTACTCCACAGGCTCAGGAACCTGATCTCGTTGAATAAAAAAGCGCGTAAATCCCATGCGAAACATCTGCCGCAGAGGATAATCTTCATGATGGAAGACGTCTGTGAGCTCGAGAAGAATTGCTGGGTGCCGAGGATCAGAATACAGGCCCCGAAAACGTTGGGAGAAATCAAAGATGAAGCTGATCGCGAGAAGCACGTCGCACGACTCCAACCGGACCTCGACAGCGAGAAGAGGACCAGCAGCCCGAAAGCAATCGGCGAGCCCCGCCCCGGACAAAGACCGATAGCTACCAAGAAGAACGGGGTCACCTACAACCTGACCAAAGAAGAATTCCATTCGATTACGCTGCCACGATCAGCGTTCCCGTTTGCCCCAGAGACTACGCCGCGCAAATGGACTTCTGGCGTCCGCGGTTGAAGAATCGGCTGCATTGAGATATCTTCCCTGCATAGGCTTTCTTTTCTCTGACAACTCGATAAGAAATATAATCATCCATCTGAAACTTATCAGCTTCTTTCGAGTTGATTCATTTCCATGCGATCAAGCTTGCTCTCCAATCGCATGTTCAATATTGCAGCTCCATTCACGTTGCTATTCTCGTGGTTGTCCCGCCGGCCTCCGCTGATCCGAAAACTCTTCGCCTCATGTACCAGAGCTGTGAGGGCTCTCCACGAGACACCATAGCGACCAATTCACAGCTCTATACTATCTCGAAGGGGTTCCATCTCTTCAGCTCACCGATCTTGTGTGATCTCGGAACGATGTTAACAGATCCTCAGAGAAACCGGGCAATGCTGGAGGGCCGGGTCCAGAGGCTCATTCTTCCCACGGCGAGCCTCGATCTTTCTTCGATCTCAGCCCACAGATCAGGAGAGGACTTCAAGTTCGGAAACTAGCCTGAACAACTCCTCGTCCGGGAGTTGAGAATCTTCTTCACCGAATCAATCCGTGTGGAAGCGTGGGGACGGATGTATTTTCTCAAGATTTGGGGCTGCCTCTTCCGCTGCAGATGGGAAACAGATCCTGGGAAGCGCCTCCTAAGAATACTGGTATTAGCCAATGATCGTTCTGAATGAGAGGGTCGCGATAAGAAACCCCACACCATCACCTGCGAGGAGGGAATTTCATCCACGGTGGGACCACAGCATCGTAACGTTTATTCTAAGCAACATTTTGCAAAGGTTTCGAGTCGGGGACCGAGTCGAGGAGTCCCCAAACAATTCCCGAATCAAAGGCTCGTCTTAATGTTCACCTCCAGTTCTTACATACACAAGTATCAGCAGGAGACTCATCGAACCACGGTTCTACTGTTAATCGGCGAATGCGCGCTCGCGTCTCGAGGAACGATCAGAACGCCGAGGCGAGGGAGGAAATCGAAACCAGGGGATTCTCGTTGTCAGAACTAGCAGGGTGTTCGATGGACCACTCTTTGTTCGCAGTCCGCGCTAGACGGCAGACCTACGGAAGTCGCATCGCGTCATCTCCCCGGTTTCCGAGTGCCTTCTGGTACCGATAGCTGTACCCTGGAAGGGTAGAAGGGGATCGATGAAGGAGATTCTTCGGGCATCGTCGCCTCAGACACGAAGCGCGATCGCGTCGCGATTTCATGAATGCCCACGGACATGGTCTTCCCACCTACGAATGTTAGATGTAATTAAGGAAAGCTTCCGGTGGCGGTCGTGCGGAAGAGATGGAATTTTATTTCGATTTTCTTCTGTCTAGGAGATTGACAATCAAGGATCATTGACGATCCGAAATAACGATGTGCCGTCAAAGCTTCGAGCAAGTTCACCTCGAGGTGAGTCTGGAGATAACACGCTGGAAGAACTTCATCCTGGGGACTCGTCGGGAGACCCTGCGCAGATTCTTCTTCATCTGGGACACCTTTGGCGCCGGACGGATCCTTCCGTTCTTTGCTGTGTGCGAGGTCAACTCAGCACTCGATTCGGTATTCCCGGTGGAGAATGAGGTTGAGGACTGCAGGGAATCTTCTTCATCGTCGTCCTCGAACCTCTCGATGCCGGAAATGGCACACCACTCCTCCTTCCGTGGCACATTGGGGTACGAGATGTATTCCATCGTTTCGACGGTAGATCCTTCCTGAGAGCTTCCCATGATGGACGACATGGTTGATATAGGTACGAGGTCGTTCCGGTGAAAATCGCTAATAAGTGAATGGTAGGAAGCGGACGTCCTCTTCTGCTGTCCTCAGTGAATTGATTGCACTTGGTGAATATCAACCATGACCGCAGTGTTTATGTACTCTCAGAAACCACGTCGCATCGCCCCCTCTCCGAATTCCATTAGGCGACCCATCCCTGTGAGGAGAGACGCCGAAGAACTCACCTCGAATCGGAATGCAGGGTCGCAGAGTCGAATTCCAATCGCAAGTAATCAGGGGTTCTGGCCTAATTTCGAAATTCGCACTCTCTCCAATGAATCGACAGTTCATACTCTTTTATTGGAGTCGATAGAAGCAAATCTTACAGTTCAGCAGCTTCCCTACATTTCCCCCCTTCAGCTTGGTTTCCATCCCCGGGGTGAAAAAACACGATTCTTGCATTCGCGAGTGGGCTGTATTCGGCGCGGTGGCGCGCCGTCCGGCGAGTTCGCAGATTCCATGGATGCATACGGACATGGTCTTCCCACCTCCGAATGTTAGATGTAACTAAGAAAAGCTTTCGGTGGCGGTTGTTCGGAAGAGACAGAGTTTTATTTCGATGTTCCTCTCTCTAACAAGGACCATTGACGATCCGAAATAACAATGTGGCATTAAAGCTTCTCTGTCGAAGGCCCGATCGTGAGTGCAAGTAGATCGCTGAGCAAGTTCATCACCTCCTCGAGGTGAGTCTGGAGATAATACGCTGGAAGAACTTCATCCTGGGGACTCGTCGGGAGACCTTGCGTAGATGCTTCTTCATCTGGGACATCTTTGGCGCCGGACGGATCCTTCCGTTCTTTGCTGTGTGCGAGGTCAACTCAGCACTCGACTCGGAATCCCCGGCGGAGAATGAGGTCGAGGACTGCAGGGAATCTTCTTCTTCTTCGTCCTCGAACCTCTCGATGCCGGAAATGGCACACCACTCCTCCTTCCGTTGCACATGGGGGTACGAGATGTATTCCATCGTTTCGACGGTACATCCTTCCTGAGAGCTTCCCATGATGGACGACATGGTTGACTTAGGTACGAGGTCGTTCCGGTGAGAATCGCTAAGTGAATCTTAGGAAGCGGATGTCCTCTTCTGCTATCCTCATTGAATTGATTGCCCTTAGTGAATATCAACCATGACCGCAGTGTTTAAGTACTCTCAGAAACCGCGTCGCATCGCCTCCTCTCCGAATTCCATTGGGCGACCCATCCCTGTGAGAGGAGAGACGCCGAAGAACTCCCCTCGAATCGGAACGCAGGGTCGCAGAGTCGGATTCCAATCGCAAGTAATCAGGGGTTCTGGCCTAATTTCGAAATTCGCACTCTCTCCTCTGAATCGACAGTTTATCGTACCATGAGATTGGATCCGGATAGCAATCATGTGGAATTGAGAAATGTCTCTCCGGCTGCAGCTAGCCTAGCGAGCCGCGGCAGAGAATAAGCGTCAGCAATTTCACGGCTCTCGCTTATGGATGTCTGTAAGTCGTCGAAATCCTACATGCTCGAGTCTGGAGTGAAACTAAAGGCGATGCTCAATCGCAGACAGGGGTTGCGTTCGGGCGCTCCTCCAACTTTCAAAGCCATGAGAATTTCCGCCTGCGTCTGTACCGATGCCGGGCAATCTATCGCATTATGTATAACCAGCCTGGGGAGCGCGGCCTTCGGCCGCGCTCCTTATTGTGGACTCAAACGGGAATCCTGAGCTCATGGCCCGGGGGAGAATTCGTAGGTTGGAGGCAGCGGCAAATCCACCATCAGGAATTGCGGCGCTCTGTCGCGCTGCAATCAAATCTGATTTCATTGTTCATGTTTCGAAACACAGTGGGTGTGGGCAGGTGATTCATAAGAAACCATTCAGTTAACGGAGGCATGTCAGCACTCTCTGCTGTCATGGAAAGTGTAGATAAAAGTGAAGAAAGATAACGCCGGATTTATATGTGAATCGTATGTTTATTGATTGATTGCGGAAAGTCCCCCAATGCCTTGGAAATTTTCGGGATTGGGGTGGAGAAACTCATCGGCATGGAGGAGAGCAATCGCGGCGGTGTTGCGCCGGAATCATTGGTGATTCTTTGCTAAAAATGATTCCGTTGTTTATGTAAGGAAGACTATTTATTCAGATCTGAAAATTAGTGGCCGTGCGTGTCGGTAACTTTTGATGAGAAACTCATTCTGATTCTTGCGAGTCCATGAATTCAGCCATGAAACTTAGTTCCTCTAGCTCCAAGATCTCTGTTGAGAGCGCATAAACCGTAGCGAGCGTCGTCACGTTCCTTGGATTCAGGCAGAATGAACATGCGCCGCAATTGCCTATGAGGGCTTTCATGTACGCGTCCATGTCTGGATTGAGATAGTCTTGAGGGTTGGCGAGCGGGGGTACGATTGAGCAGATCGTTAGCGTCCTTGGGTGTCGCGTCAGAAATCCGGGTGGGGTTAAGCTGATCTTCAGAACCGGGCCGGTTACAGTCGGTAGGGCCGCGGTGACCATTTTTACCGGTATGGACACTATGCTTACGATCATAGGGTGATGGTCCAGCACGGAACGTAAATCCGCGTCTTTGAGCTTCCTTCCCTGAGACCATAAATGCAGTATCACGCGGGGGACGTCTTTACCGTCGCTGGTAGAATAAGTGCGGCGTCTCATGATTTTCGGTGCCATTACGTTCCTTCGATCTGATAGGGGTGTCGTCGGTGTCGTCAACGGTGGACTCGGGCGCGGATACGGCCCGTAGTAGTTGATTGGGAATTGTGATTGCATTCTAAAAAATTGATTGAACCACTTATATATGGATATGATGATTATGATAGTAAATCTGACGTCGAAACGCGATTACCACAGGTACCTCAATTGATCGAAGGAAGACTCGTGCCTTTGTCCAAAGTAATCGGTTTGCCTTGCTTGGTGTTTCAAGAAAACGATTGCCTCAAGCCTGGAGCAATGTGCGAATGCTCGCTTCTAGAGAAAAGAAAACTGAATGCTAACGGCCGGTGCGGCGGCGGAAACTTTCAACTCCTAACCCCAACGGCTCCGCTAGGCTTTCTTGGCGCGGCGGCTAGTCCTAACGGGTTCGGAGGGTCGAGTTGGTATCGAGTTTCTCGCCGCAGTAACTCATGTGAAGGATATAGCAGCTGCTTCGATGATATTTGTGGGAAGATTCCCTTCTTGTTTGACTGTGTCAGCAGAATTGTATAGGTGTTTCACGCTTCGCCCTTCGCCTCAATCGCCATGCTTGGCGAAGGAGTTGACCCCCGGCGAGAATGGTGAAATATTGGTGTAGTCGTGAACGACTTCGGAGAGTACAATGTTTCGCAACTCATTGCCGCGCGCTTTAATTCTAATGTGCTCGGGTCGGCGGACTCTCGACAGGGCAACATACAGCTGGCCATGGCTAAAGATGTCCTTCTCTAAAGACAACCCGAGTCTAGAAAAAGTTTGACCCTGACTTTTGTTTATTGTGATTGCGAAAGCTAATCGCAGAGGGAACTGTCTCCGTTTCAAGCGGAAGGGAAGTCTTGAGTCATAATAGTTATCGATCCGAGGTATGATCGTGAATTGTCCGAGCCTAACTCCTGTGATGAATTTGCATCCGAGTGTGAATTGACCCAGACACTCGATGCTGAGCCTCGTGCCGTTGCACAGACCGTTAGTGACATCTAGATTGCGCTGGAGCATCACGATTGCTCCTTTCTTGAGAGTTAGCTCGTGAGGGGGCATGCCGGGGGGTGTGAGAGAATTAAGATACTCTGTGGGGAAGGATGTACCTTCTTCTCCATCATTTTCCACCACTTCGTCGATACTTTTATAAACGCGCGCTTCACTCGCATTTCTGACGATGAGACGATCGAGTATAGCTCTGTTCAGATGGAACACGCTGACGTTTGTTGGAGCCAAAATCGCTTTGCTTGCCAAATCAGCAGTGTTGTCAGGCTCGATAGTAGGTCCATGTATCTCATCAATGATGTCGGCGTGACATATGAGTTCTGGAGGAATCGTCACATGGCCTTGCGAATTGTTGCAAGTCCCGTTCCCGACTTGAAGGAGGAAGTTGTGCCATGACGGCTCACTGCCCCTTGAACGGACATTCTCCTCTAAGCAAAGTGTTTGGAAAAAGGGCCACAATTGTGAGCGTAGAACGCAGGAATCAATGGTGTCGAGGGCAGAACCACGCTCAACGATTGGTGAAGTCTGACGGAAATCCCCTCCCACAACGATCATCAAGCCACCGAAAAGCGAGTTTTTCTGTGAGACATCTTTCAGAAGGGTATCGACGGCTTCTAGAGCTACTTTCGGTACCATGGAGATTTCGTCCCAAATTATTAAATCTAGCTGAGAAAGATACTTGGCTTCTTTCTGTTGGCAACTCATCGCTGACGTGCGGTTATTATCGTGGATATTTAATTTAAACAGAGAGTTTGCGGTTCTGCCTCCAGGCAATAGATTCGCGGCGATTCCGGTCCAGGCGACGCACTGTACTTTGCGTCCCTCTCCAACAGCAATGTTGTACAGTGTGTTGTACAAATATGTTTTGCCCGATCCGCCGGGGCCATCTATGAAAAAATAGCCTCCTTTCGATTCCCTCAGTGCGTCGAGGATCCTGTCGATTGCCCTTCTCTGACCTTGGTTCAGACTTGCATACATGGATGCTCCCTCATGGTAGTGCCGAGTATAATCAGGCTCGACCGAAGCCATATCGGGGAGATCGCACTGCGGCCGTGGCACGAAAATGTCGAACGTCACGCCGAGAGATGCTAGGTTTTCACTGATGTCATTGTAGGCCAAGGCGGATGAAATCTCGTACGAGAAACCACGATGCGCATAATCTTCGGCTAAATGGTCGCGAAAATCATCCCACAGAGCCTGAACATCGAAAACTCCTTAAAAAGCTATGAGACATACGAAGAATGTTCTCAGAACTTTGGGGGTTTGAAAGGAGCACGCTTCTTCCAGACTTTTTTTGAAGTACGTATCATCATTGAAGAGCCCCGCTGCTTTGGCAGCATCCATGAATGTTCGGTGTAGGATGCCGTCGATGGTTTTCAGATCATCAAAAGATTTAGGGGATCGTGTATTCAAGAGAAGTAGTCGGAGAGCATATCGTTCCTATCACGGGGCGAGACTGTATACATTCGACCGGTGATACCGCCGCTCGATCGTTTTCTTCTGGACCAACCGATTTTCGGCTTGAAAATGAAGAACTCGGGCAATTGATGATAATACAGATCGGTGAGGTTCAGAGAGTCTGAAGCTTGATCATCCCATGTTGCATTTAGTCGAAAGAACGCCGTCAATGTTGTGAAACTCACAGCAGCGCTGTTCAGCGCTGAGTGCTCGTCGCCATCGTGAAAGTAGATGTTTTGTTGGTTTGGCAAATGGACGGCAAGCCTCACTATCGTATGCGATTTCTCCTGAAGTGCATATCCGAAGATTCTGTGCAAAGCTTCTGGGGCACAGACGTATCTCGCGTTCAGGTGCCTCTTGATTTCGTCGTTTTCCTCCTCATTTGATTTGATCTGGATGAGTGCTCGATCAGATCCTTTGTAAACGTATTTATAGAGATACTTGACCGATGAGATCATGCCGCAGATCTCAACGTTTATGTGACAGCCGTACTTGAGCGAAAAATACGGATTGTACGGGACTACCCACTCGTCGCCATACGTGGAGTTGCCTACAGTTGCCTTGAATTGATTCCTTCGGCGCAAGTGCGGATAGCCGTCGTTGGCCACTGATGTTTGAGAGCGTATGTCTTTCGGGAAGTTTCTCGAGCATCGACCGTCTCTCATGCATGGAGCTTTCGCGTCGAGAGCACCGCAGTTTCTATGAATCATCAGAGTCTTCACAAATTCGTGGAGACGTGGTTCTTTGACGGGGTCCGGGATTTCTCCACAACATAGTTGATCGACGATTTCAGCGTTGTGTGGCTTATCCTGAGCGCTCAATATGAGCAAGGCATGACAATGAGGTAAACCTCGCTTTTGAAATTCTATGACCATTATATGAGCGGCGACCTCCCCGAAAACTTTCTTCTTCAGTATGTCATGGAAAATTTCGTTGAGCTTCAGCTGGAAAACTTTAGTAATCAAATCTGGACGATCCTGTGCCGATTGGCCAGGATACAGATTCTATTGAATTTCTCTCCACTTCGGATTGCAAGTGACGGTCATGAAAATGTCGGGTTTACCCTATCGTGAGACTATAGCCATCGCATCTTGGTAATTTTGCTGCATATGACGTGGGATCCAATGAAAGTAGACGGCAGAATGATGCGCCTGCCCACCGGTGCCTGAGAGGCTTCGTTGTGTTCCAGGAAGTCTTGTAGAACGTTATAAGACTCTGCTCGCAACTGGGCTTGATTCTGTCTGTAGTAATTGAGTCGATTTTGCTCAATTTTCACGAAAGAATCGACTGCGAACTGCTGAAACAGTTTACCGGCATGCAGGACGGGATTGAATGCGTCCCGTATAGCCATCAGATGCGAGTAAAACTGTTTCTGGGTAATTCGTTTCCCCCGATCGTCTTGCAAGGTGGGCGCCCAGCCGTCTTGTCCGGTGGGAAAAAATAGAGGATATGTCAGAGGGTCGCACCGTTTGTCCAGGTGCGATATATTGATCAAATGACCTCCTCTGTCGTGGATACGTATAGAACGGGTCGCTGGAACGTCACCATCTTCACCAACGTATATGACAGCTACCTCATTCGCCGTCGGCAAATCGTACAGTCTCCCTTCGAGTCCATTTGGGCGGAAATCGTCGAAAACCATCGTCAACCTTAAGGGTGAACGATTCTCTCGTTTCGCGGCCGTGAGCTCAGCTTTCTCGAGTTCAGCCATCATTTTGTAAGAATTGGCGTACGGATTGATATGCGATATCAAGTGTCCCAACTCTTCGAGTAAGCCTTGGTCGCATTGAGCGTTTTGAGGTAAGCTCAATCGTTGCGCGGTCGCTTCAGCCGTGTCAAGGATGTAAATTTGGCCGAATTGTCTCACTCCGTCTTCTGGAGGATGCAAGGGTCCAACACTGTGATAAACCTGTCCGTGAATACGAAAACAATACGGTCCCCCGCCCTGTGGACTGGCGATTTGCGCACCCATTGAAGCCATGGCAAGAGAGGAGTTGAAATTACGAATGTGATTGTGGAAGTTTCGCTGCACCCTAAGGAATTCGGCATCATCACAGGACCCCTGTTTTAGGAGGTCTCGGAGGCGGCTCGGAAAGTTTTCGAAGTTTGTCGTGGATATCCGCGCTAAATTACAACAATCTAGATATATGTTGGGGTGTTGCGCTTTTTTCTCCGAGAGAAAATGTTTGGCACCGCAGTGTTCGCAAACGTGTTGCAATGCACCGAGATGATGAGGTTCGACTTCCCTGCAATGCAATGCAAGGCGAGTCGAAAGCATTTCCGCCGTTCTTCGTGAAGCTCCCCTCTGAGCGGACCGTCGAGCGCTATGGGCAGCCGCATCGGAGGCAAGGCGCTCTGCTCTTGTAACGGAATTTTCACATGCTCTCTTCGCAGCATGCGAAATACCATCTGCGGTAAGACGTACCTGCCTGTGCTCGACTGTTTCTCTTCCTAGGCGGGTTCTCGCGCATGCCACCTTCTGACGCTTCCTCTCAGTCGTCGGATCGTAATCTTCCCTGTCAGGTGTCTTACGGCGTGCCATTGAGAAAGACCTTGATCACAGCAGCATAAGGCTAGTCGACTACTTCAATGACGACAACGGATCGAACAACGGATATTGAAAAGGAAAAAAAGGAAGAAGCGTCGACGAATTCAATAACGACAACGGATCCAACGACTGAGAAAGCGAATGCAAAATGTAAAACAGAAAATGTTTACGGCTATATTATCGCATCGAAGGCGGCTCCGTGAGGGTATAAGAGCTCCCGTACGGAGAAACCTTCAAGCTAACTCGAGGAGTAATAATTCCTCTTCTGGGCTGCGACCGCAGAACGGGCGCAGGATGGCCGCTGCGGCGAGCGCCGAGTCCAGTGGCCGCAGCACGGCCGCGGCGGCGGTGCAGCGGCAGGTCAAGTAGATCCGCTTTGAAAGCCATTTATTTCCGCTTGCAGGATGAATTTGGAGCTGGGGGTACGCTTATTGGTGATGAGCGAAGGTATTCTAGGTATGCTGCAGTTACGGTAAGAATCGGTGGCAAATTTTGTCTACAGACAGACGCTAAGCCGATCATATATAGGGGGATGCTCCTCACCAGTGTTCCTCGAAACTGAGCGTCTTTGCCTCAGTTTCGACGCATATGGAGTGCGTCTCGGGTTGCGGTTCTTCATCCCGAATATTCTACCCCGAAACTTCCGGATCCGACACTTGAAACTCCGAAACGGCTTGGGTCGAGACCTTCCGATCCCGAATCCCTTGATTCCGAAGGACCTTAGCCTGAAGCTTCTGAGTCCGAAACCCGAGATTTCGAAAAAACTCAGATCGAAAACTTTCGAATTCCGAAACCTATCAGCCCGAAAGAGCTAAGCCCGAATTTTCTGAGTCCGAACCCGGGGATCTCTAAAGAGCTCAGATCGGGAGCTTCAGATCCCGGAACCCCTGAGCCCGAGGGAGCTCATACCCTGACTTTCGAGTCCGAAAACAGGGTCTCGACTAAGCTGTTCCTCCTCCAGGAAAGCCCTTACCCAGCGTGATGCGTCCCGCTTCAATCGCATAATAATATTTTATATGATCATCATATCAGAAGAGATTACCCAAACTATCTCGATTCAGGCATATCTTTCTATTATCATTGCTCTTTCCGACGTATATTCTTCTCATGATATTGTCGAATAATTAGATATTCGAAGCGGGAGACGGCGCTCAGGGCAGAGATATACCCGGATGAGGGTATCGAAGCATGAGGTTTCTCTCAAGCCTACGGCAATCTGTAAGCCACTCGGCGCAGGTAATCCCTCAGGTCTATCTCATTGGCTTCCAATTCTCTCGCATATTCTACCAAATTCTCATTGAGAACCCTATACTTTTTCTTTGGCTTGGGGGCCGGTTTCCCCATGCGGAGCATCATCATGTTGAGTCTGAACTTCTCTTCCTGCTTCTGTAGGTGCGCAACCATCTCGAACAAATTCAAGTGGCGCTTTTTCACGGTCTGATTCAGCGCATGGTGCCATCCTTCCAAATGGTTCGTAGTTCGCGGGCCAAAGTTGCGGTAATGATTCCATAGAGAACAGGGGAAGACAGACGCATTTTCGAGCCAAGTCCTAATGAAATAGAGCTTGAACTCCTCTAGCCGCTGATAGGCTGGGTTGTCAGGACCTGGCGCCTCAGCATTGATCTCGAGCCATGCATCTCCCATACGATCCTCAGGAACCAAAGCCATCGCTGCTATAGATTTCAGGAAGCGTCTCACATTGGGGTCGGCGTAATGAGTGACCAGTCCGAGGTTCTGGACCTTTCGCCACAAACATTGGCTGGAGTGGAACAGACAACCTTTTCTATCGGTCACCGGGAACATTTCTTCGATGGCTCCCAGGGTCGCAACCTCGTAATCCACTTGAATTGTTTGGGGGCAAAAGCCCTGCCGATTTCGATGGCTTTCTTCTTTAGGAGATCGAACATCCTGATATAAGTCTCTTTACGCTTATCCGGCAAGAGGAAGTATGCAAAGGGAATCATCGCGCCTTTGAATACACCGTGAAGCGTGTATAGCTGCGTGAACAGGGTGGGTACCACCCTGAATGTTCCGTCCATGTAGATAACCGGCGCGTCACACATTGCGATAATCAAGTCGATTGTCGAGAAGCCCAAGATCCGATCGCTGCATCCGTCGTTGGAAAGAAGGAAGTCTGCTCCAGACGTAGTCTTAGTCCATCGCTCCTCAAGGAATATATCTTCCCGTGAGGATGGTGGAGCCGGTCGGATTCTCGCTCGTTCGCGTCGGAGAATGCTTCGGACGGAGTCGAAAGCAGGGATTGCGGCGCCTATTTCCTCCTCGTCGTTTACATCTCTGAGACTGTTGACGGTGTTGCCTAAAACATTTGTGTAGATCTCCTTCAGGCCTTTATGGGGCTGAATCCGCACTTCTCGTTTCATCTCCGCGCAAGTCGATCGGTATATGATTTCCTGATGTTGCGGACCGTGGCAATGGGCGCCAGAAAGCTTCTCGATTGAGAGAGATGCATCCTGGGAATCGAGAGTTTCTATATGTATCATAGGAACTTATATCTCATCGCTCCGGTTCGGCAATGAGCTTTCGGAGAGCTACAGATCGATTCCATCGAAGGTGGATGCGTAGTCCGCAACAATAATGAATAATGACCGTTGTATACGGGCAGCTCGTGATCTGGTCGACATGCCTGGAAGTTCTATCTGTCGCTTACCTTACTCAATATGGCCCTCGCCGTACAACCTTCCTCTTTCTTTTTGACGCATCGGAAGTAGAATTTCTCCTCTTTCCTTTTATCCACTCCGTATATATAGCTGTTAATTAGAAACAAGGGTCTACCTTTGAACGAAAGAATTTCAGCGACATTCATGGTGAGAGTCTCTTCCCCAGGCTTGACTCTCGAGCGTTCCTGAGTTCGTACCGGTGCAACGTTCGTCGTTGAGTCACTAATCACTATCGATAATATAACTATTTTCTCGCTCAGAAATCTCACATCAAGTCCTGAGCTGATCGATGACGCGATAACGAAGTTCAGCGATAGCAAAGCTCTTACGACGGAAAGGGAAAGAAAAAATACGGCCGCCTCTGCCGCCTGAGTCCACCTTGCTTCACTTTTTTGCGTGTCTCCAATTCGGCATCGAGGAACAGCAGTTCGGGTAGAGGGTAGGTCAGCGCGCCTACGTACCTGCTCGTCACGAATAAGCGCCACTTCGTGGAAGCCCGCTCTCACTTCGTTGAGCGACGCCGCGCCGCTCAGAAAAAGCGTCGGTTCGATCCCTGCCGCCGACGAAATGCGGAGAAGCAGGTACTAGGCCTACGTTCGCTCTCTGGATGCGCCCTCGGAAGCACTGCGTAGTGAGCAGTGCCCGGGACGTTCGGGTTTCGATCTGAGCTCCATCCCGACAGAATTGAATCTGAGGCAGCACCACCAGGTACACCGGGTATCGTCACAGAGAGAGACTCATCCCCCGATATCCTCATATGGTACATTCCAGCTCCAAGCGCCGTCTCATGCCCTGAATATGCGCAGAGCTACCACATTCGTTTCGCTTTTCCACATCGATGGGTGGATGTTGCCACAACACTTTGTCTTCACATGTGCGATCATAAGCTGTTGACATATGCGGGGCGGAAGTGATTATAAATGATTTGCACAATCCACACTCCACACTGTCGATCCTCAATTTTGCATTTCACAGTAGTAAGGTGGCTGTTCCCGGAAAGGGGAGAGCTTTCGAAGATTCAAGGGCTTCGGAATCAAAAGCTTTCGACATGAGCTTAGTCGGGATCCTGGGTTTCGATCTCGAGAGTTTCGAGCTGAGCCCGTTCGGACTCGGAGATTTCAGAATCAGAAATTTTCGACCTCAACACTTCCGGGATCCCGGGTTTCGCATTGGGGAGTTTTGGGATGGGACATTCGGGGAAAAGAACCGCAATCCGCGTCTCGGGCTTTATGAGCCTCAATCGATATCCGATCTTTCTCATGTTTTTTGCTTCCAAATGTGGAAGAACTTCGCAAAACGGATGACTCGAGCGTGTTGATTGATCGATTACCGTATTGACCGCCGCGATTATGTTCTGCGACTTCTGTCGCTCATCTTCAATCAGTTCCAGCACTCCGATTTTCGCGCTATGTGGCTATGCGGCGGGCGTCTAGCCGGCTTCGAGGTCCCTGCAATACGTCGTCGGTGTGTGTTCGGTTGACAGAATTCCCTTCATTGAGTGCGTGCATTGCAAGCAGGAATTCAGAGTAAAATGCTTTTTCGTCGATTATTATCATTAGAGCTGAGAGGTTATGGCACTTAGAACTCGAGAAAAAGGCAGGCGAAAAGGCACCGAAAACGGCCACGATAGGCATTGAATAAACGCAGAAAAGGCATCGCTGATAGCACTGTCGAGGGCGTTTATTCTAGACTACTGAAATGAATTGCAGAGAGCGACGATGTGATAGGTCGCGTTCTCGGTCGTCGAGGAGCACCTGCGGTCTGATAAGAGCCCCTTGTATCTCGAGAAGCCGCGCTCCACATCGACACTCGTTAAGGGAGCGTACCGGAACGATGCCAAATCGGCGACGGTCAGGTTATTCAGACTTGCCAAATCACCTTCACCTCGGAGAAGACACGAAATCTCTTGGAGAATGCGATGACCTTCATTTTTGCGAATCACCATGTCGAGTTTCTCCCTTATCTGAACCGCTTTTGATCTGGCTGCAGCCTGAATACAAGCTTTAATCCCGTCGAGAATACCGGATGTTGTTCCCATGCTCTGTTGTGTGCATTCGAGTTTTCTGATCGCCTCCGTTATGGTTCTGTAGTTGGAGGATAAAAAGATCAACTGCTGTTTCAAACGGGGACTTGACAGCAGGTCTCTGCACTTCGATATCGATACTGCCTCTTCGTCCCCGAAAGTCTGCAGGACTGCTTCGATTCTTTCGTAGTGCGCGACATAGTAACATGTAGCATCTAGCCATGTTCCCCATCGATAGACGACGGGCCGTGGGGAGTGCGAGGTCAGGGGCCATCTCCTTGAAACGCTGAATACGTGAAGGAGCTCTGACGAAAACCTTCTTCGCGTTGGCCACGAACGAGTCGACTTCCGGAAAGAGCTTCCTCATCTCTTCAAAAACTCTATGGACGCCGGGTACGACGCATGTGATGTAGACCATCTTCGGAAACATGATCTGGAGTCCACCCGCAGCTTTTTTCATGTATTTCGCGCCGTCCGTTACCAACAAGATAACGCGATCGTGCACCACACCGTTTGGCCAGAGGAGATTCATAGCGTTGCAGAAGGCTTGCGCGATTGTGGCATGATTCGTGCGTTCGACTCCTTCCGAACTCAAGAGATATGGTTTCGTAGGCTCTGACGCGTCCATCCGGCCAACTATCGTATTCACGACGAACTGTCCTTCAAGGTCCGTAGTTTCGTCCATAGACACCCAAATTCTAGAATCGCCTATGGAGTCGCAGATTCTGTTGATGGTGGCTCCATAGACTTTTTTCAAATATGTCTTCCGGAGCGTCGTTTGATGCGGGTTGTTGAGGACGCAAGATTCGTGGGGAGAAGGGGACAGTCTAACGTTTTATCACTCGAAGAGGGCTAATGCGCTGATCAGATAATCATGACGATCCGATCGTTTTTTGACGACTATATGCGCGCACTGCACTGACAGTGCCGTTTATTCGGTGTCACAAGGTATACTTGAGATAAGGAATACTTGAGACTTCAACAGCTCGCATCTCGGTTTCCATAGAGTAATACTTGACAGTCCCGCCAAGCGAGATGCACAAATGAGCGGCAGTATCGAGAATACATACATATGCACCTAAAGCTCGGCTGGTAATTAATTTAAGATGAGCAGGATTTATAACATTGTCACAATGTTAAACCTGGGTGATCGTTGCTGGGTGTCTTGCGTTGTGTAGGTTGAAAAGGACACTTCCGTCTCATGGTTCCTCGTTGCCAGGCCGTGTAGGATCGTCGCCGACTTCGAGGGGTATCAGCAGACGAACCGCTCGTCGAGAAGTTCTGCCGTTCTGAAACTTGACGGTGTATGTCCGAATCAAGTTATCTCGGCCGCGATGCTCCTCCATTATCCGAACCAGCGGGTACTTCGAGCGTGGGCGACTGTCATCTACCAGGATGCAAACATCCCCTATCCGGATAGACACGGTCGGGCGACTTCGCGAACAATTCGCGCTGCGGAGCAGGGTGCTATACTCGCGCCACCAGCGGACGGATAAGGACCTGAAGTATGTCGTACGCTCGATCATCTGCTTCCGTAGAACGTCACCGACCGCTGGTTCGTCGTTCCGCAAATCATCGATAGGCAAAATTGACGCGAGCGGGGAGGGCTGAGGTCCTCCCTTGAGGAACATCGCCGGCGTTCGGCGAGGGAGCTCTTCCATGCGGCGGAGACTCAGATTATCCGTCATACCCAGAGGTTGCATAGGTTGCATTTCCCGAAAGAGCTCGCGGCCGTCCGAGCCGGCGAGCAAGTCCCGACGTCATCAAAACTGTCTGCTCTCCGCATCTTCATAGACGATAGAAATATCCTTCGAGGACGCGAGATTCGTGGGGAGAAGGGGACAGTCTGACGTTTTATCACTCGAAGAGGGCTGATACGCTGATCAGATAATCATGAATCATGACGATCCGATCGTTTTTTGACGACTATATGCGCGCACTGCACTGACAGTGCCGTTTATTCGGTGTCACCAGGCGGCGTCCCGAACGGGGCGCCAACACTTGAGATTTCAACAGCTCGCATCTCGGTTTCCATAGAGTAATACTTGACACGGGAGAATTTTCATGGTGTACTTCTCAAAAAAGTTCCGGAATGAAGCATGTTCTACCTTATACAACGGTATGTTTGCCTCGAGCAGCATTTTGCACAGCTCCAGGTTGAACTCACTCTGCTTCTTCGAAAGAGCTACAAAGCTGCTCAACAACAGTACTTGTGAAGATTCACCTTCCGCGCGACGATTTGCTCGATTCTTGTGGGAAGTCGTCTTCAAATGTTGCTGAACAAAATATTTCTTCTCACCATTCACTGCCTTTCCGCATACTTTACAAAGTAAAACAGTGCCATCCGTTGAGAATGTCTCATCCCCGAACAACTTCACGAGGACGTCGAATCTACTCTTCGATCTCAACGAAGACTTCGGCGTTTCGAGTCAGTCAATCGGCGACAAACACGATACCACGAGATTCTTCACGGGACGGCTTAGCTTGCGCGAAGTCTGGTGATTACACAATTAATTTAGAACACGACTCATTGTCTGTGTTCGAAATGAATCAGCGACCATCGGCGCGGCTGCTTACCGCGCGTGCACGCCAAGTATTCCGAACGACCCACGACATACACATCTCAGCCAGCCGCAGGTTTCGAGTGATCGAAGCCTTCGCCTCCCAGAAACGGAATATATATCGAAACCCGACTTCGATAGGGCCTCGAAAACCCCAAAAAAAGGCATTTCCGACGCCTCTGAGCCGAGATAAGCAGATTCCGCACAGAATGGCCGAAAAAGGCAAAAATAGGCATTTATCTATTATCATCCAGACTGGCATGGTTTCGGGGATCATATCCAGACGGGCATGCTCTAATTAATGGGCTTTCTTCCGAACCGCTATGTGACGGGCACCCTCCGAGCGTAGACTCCAGAACGGACAACACACGGAAAGTTCAGAAAGTTCTATCCGGCGGATCTCTGTTGTCATGACGGACCTCGAAAGAGTCGCTGAATGTTTTGCGTTACTGACTTTTCTTTGGCGAAATCGATTCTAAAATAGATAAATCTCCCTATCTAAGCGGGCATTCTTTTTTTGAGGGGCACTCTTAATTAACAGACACCCCTTCAGAGCTTCCGAACGATAAACGGGCAGGCCCCCTCGTTAGAGGGAATACGGTTAGTACCAGCCGTCGAGCGCGGTCGGAGGCCGCGATCACGACCGCGGGTAAGAACGATATCCGCTCTTCAGAGAATCAAATCCGTGCCTTTCGAACCACAATAGGAGGGCAGCGTACCTCAGTACCATATAGTACCACATGAGTTTCGTGGTCGTCAAGAAGGAGGGTTTTTCGGCGATCACTGGGCGGAGGGGTAGAGATGAGAGAGAAAGCATCAACTTGCACACCGGGCATGGTTCCGCAACCGCCGAAGTACATGTGCGCGGAAATTGGTGGGCAGAAAGAGCCGAAAAACGGCTCACAGACGCAGCGCTTGCGCTTTTACTCTATAGGGGGGATAGCGGGATATAGGGGATAGGGGGGCTGTATTCCCAAAAGTCGGAAACCCACAATAAATCTCGAGGAAAGTGCGTACGCATCGATAATTCTCACTATTTTTCATTTTCCCATAGGCTCAATGATTGAAGGGCTATTTTAGGTAGGTCCGTAAAGACCTTCAAACTGCCCATCCGCAAATAATATTCTAGGGTTGTACTCCGGTAGGAGATTCTTTTGCCATAGGTTTCGACTCAATTGGCGTTCATCATGTTTGGGACCTCCCCTGTGAGTATCGATGTCTTGAGCTTTTGTCACAGGATTGAGCTCCTGTCTTTCATATGAGATCTGCATATTGAACTCCACGGACTCGAAACATATCTCGGCCCTCGGTGGATGGTGGATTGGGAAGAATTGACTCAAGTATCAGATTCCAAGCTCACTGAATCCTCCGGTCGCCTGTCCCACCCAAACTTAGTTATGTTCTCGAGAACACCACTTCCTCCTGAACATCGACTTGTTTTCGAACTCACTTCTTTTGTCGCCGTCGGTCGCCAAGGCCGCTGCGTCCTCGATCGTGCTGCATCCTGTCAGCAAGATTGTTAGTCCGAGGAAAGTTCCGCCCCTATACTCGTTCCATTCACTCGTCGGAAGTCGCTACGGCTTCTGACAGCGAGCATGCTGACACCAGAGCCAATATTGACCACCATATAGGGATATGGTGAGCTGAAATCGAAGTAGGTATTTCTCATCAAAACACTCCAAGCTCTCCGGCCTGTCCGGCACATCGCTGGCACAGTATTAGCACTCGTTCTTATTGGAACGCTCCACGTAGTGAATGCCTCGGACTAATGAGTCGAGCTCGACAAATTCGTAGAAACTTATGTCCAGCTCCTGCGGTGGGCGAGACGGGACGCTGATGATTGTCGTGTAGCCTGGAAGAACTGTGTAGCCTGAACCGCCGAAGCACATGAGCGCGGAAATTGGCGGGGAGAAAGAGCCGAGAAACGGCTCACAGACGAAGCGCTTGCGCTCATATTCTATAGGGGGGGATATATTCCCAAAAGTCGAAAACCTGCAATAAATCTGTAAACCCAATGAGACGATTTTTTCCCTCCAACTCACCGACCTGATGAGGTCCCCGAATCTCTCGGCACCTCCTCCCGTAGCACAAACAATCGACGTCATTTCGTGAAGACCGTATTCGCGCGGCAATCGGATGGCACCAATGAGTCCTCCGGAAGGAAGCCGATGGGGGTGAAGAGGTCCCCGTCGACCTCGAATGCGGCGATATTTTATCACGAGGAAATCGTCGACGATTGGGCGTTGGATCGGACGACGTTCCCAGAGTGTTAAAGAGCTGCTATCAGAGCACATGGAAGATAGAAGCATCGAGTTTCCGATGTCGACGTAGCGCCGCATGGATGGGGGAAAAGAGGGCGCCCACCGAAAGGTATCTGAAGGCGTGGAGAACCAATTCCTCGTCCGTAGAGAAGCTCTCCGGATGAGAATTTCCGTCAGACTCCTAACGGTGTCGACCTCGTGCCACGGCAGATCTGAGCGATGTGTAAGCGAGTCATTCGTCCACGCGGTGAATCCTTTATTCGGAAAGACTTTGAGTTTCTCGAAAAGTCTCACATGGCGCTCTGTCGTCGTGGTCGAGGTTGTCCATCCCGAGCAGCGGACACTCAAAATGAGGGAGAACTCCGGGAACCCTCCTGTAGAGTATCCCTACGATACGATATGATACAAAACCAGAGAATCCCCCTACTTATTGCGACAGTCCGTGATCGCAAAAGTCTTCGGGAACTCTTGGAGTTCTCCTCAGAGCATCAGTAGTCGACGTGGAGTCAGGGTAGCGTGCTGAACTCGAGACTGTAAGTCCCAGCCTTTACAGCGCGGTGGATTATTTATAAAAAAATATAACTCTGGGAGCCGGCAAACGTCATGAGTGCTCCCATTTCTCGCGGTCAAGCTTTGTTAGGTCAGGCGATACTGTCGACCGGATTGTCCACTGGAATGCTCCCCAAGTCGGAGAGTGGAATTTCGGAATTTCTCAAAATAGTTCTAGCTGGCTGAACTTCAGCGAGCAACCCTTCCAATGAAAAAGAAGCGGAACCCCAAGGCTCTGCCAGCCGTGAAGCGGAGGACCTTTTAATATCCGAATAGGGAGTTCCCCATCGAATAGCAGGCGGAATTCACCTCTATGAGAATAGATGAATGCCAATATCAGACTGGGAACCCCATCGGTGCTTTCGACCGATGGGCTCACTGGATTACGATCAGTCGTGAAATCGTACGAGGCTCCCGCAGATATTGGCGAATTCCGTCTCGCGCGCCTGAATCCTTATCCCGAATACCGCCAGTGGTGATGTCATCGGACTCATTCGATTCCATTTTCCCGATTCCCCGTCTTTTGGGGCAAGGCCACTCCACTGTTCGAGTCTGACGAAGCAAACCTTTCGGGCGGTATCCGGTGAAGGAAGCAGCTCGTTAGGAAGAGGTCGATAGAGACTAGACTGGACGTGATCATGGAATACACTCCGTTTCTCGAAAACCTGTGTCCTTCTGGCATCGGAAAAGAAGTTCTCCGATTCGGATACGTCCCCGTCCACACCAGACTTTGGACGAGCCTCGTGAGATTCACAAGCATCGAAGTCTCGCCGGATTTGAGCCCCGTAAAGTGAATTGATTGGAACCCTGTTGTTGCTTGGAACCTGGCCTGCCAGCCTCGGAAGGCTGGCCGTACGAAGTTGAGCGAAGTCGCGACCCTTGAGCTTCCCTCCTGCAGTGGAGATTACTCTCTCATATCTCGAAGGGGTCCCAGTCCGTCCCGAATTTCCGGGCTCTGGTCGTCACAGCAGGATGAGATTGAAGGAGCACGTTCCGCGTGTAGAGTACTGATACGCCGAGATACGATCATTGTTGAGGGAGCTGTTTCCAAACATATCGTGGGAAAAGGGCTTTTGAGGGAAAGGGAATCTTCCCTCCCGGAACTCCAAGGAGGACAAGGCTCGCATTGCGTCGTAAGGGCTGCGCAAAGAGCGAAACGTAATCTAAAGATCCCAGGTGACCTCGATCGGCGAAACAGTGCGCGAAGTCAGTTGTGGCAGCGTCCTTCCTCGCCTGTTGAATTCTCCCTTCGTATCCTCGATAGTTTCCTTTCCAGGACATTAGCTCCCGACCCTCAGCAGGTTGCAGTTTCCCGGAGAGGTGGCCCGGAGGAGGGGAACTGGGTCAGCAACCTTGCCGGTGACTCGAACGAGCTCGAACGAGCAAAAAGTTCGCGCAAGAACTTCGGTCCCGGCTTGACATTGGATCGTCATTTCCAAACTCTCGAGAGCCTTCTGTCCGATATATCTCGGTCATATATTAGACTAGCTACCCCTGAATCGCTAATGGAGTTTGAGCAGCGTCAAGTTTCTGGAAGAGTCTCACGCAAGGTCTTCGAGAGTTCAATGCGACTCAAGAGAAGGTCCTCTTGGAAATTTCCGGTATGCGTTGTCATATCTATCCCCTATCTATCCCCTATCCCCTATAGAATAAAGCAGTAATATCGGTCCGGCATGGTACCAAATATCGGGGTTTTCCACTCGATCATCAGAGCAGAATCGAGAGCTACGAGATCGAACGTAATGCTTTCCAAAATTTCTTCTATAATTCTTTAGCGTATCTGACCAGCGATGCCCATATATTTCACCTGTATCATTACTGTGCAATCATTTTTCCTGCTCCATGGGAGCGATGGGAGAGTCCGACTCCGCATCCATATATCTATCTGAACTCCAATCAGAGTTTTCCGTTGTGAACATCTTCGACAAAAAGAACTTTGGGACTCACGCGCGGTTTGCCTACATTCTTCGAGAGATTCAGCAAGCACGAGAGACCTAAGCAGTGTTTTTTGTGATCTGTGGAGTTTCGACACGAGGCTCAGAGGTCTCCTCATTGGATTCGCCATGCCCAAGATAAACCAGAGGCGTTGCTTCAATTCGCCTGCGAATCGACTTGTGAATAAAGATTCCAAACTGTAAGCACAGTTGTGAATGCTCATGCGTCGTGTTATTATTCAGATACCAGATAGGCATACATTGGACAAAGGAAATCTCAATGCTAATTCATGTGTTGATGCTCTTTGCTGTCGTACTCATTCATTGCGAATCGGTATAACGCTTTCCGTCGTAATCACTCGACAAACTCGCTCGGGCCTTGGATAGAATCGCATCCGGCGTGCGGGCGCTCTGGAGCCAATAGGTTGCGAGAGTTGCAAGAAAAACAACTGCGCTTGCACAGACCTCGTCCAATGAACAATTCCAGCGACCCGGAAACGA
The DNA here is from genome assembly GCF_000255335.2 of Galendromus occidentalis. Classification (NCBI taxonomy): domain Eukaryota; kingdom Metazoa; phylum Arthropoda; class Arachnida; order Mesostigmata; family Phytoseiidae; genus Galendromus; species Galendromus occidentalis. The sequence goes on along the minus strand of NW_003805179.1, from coordinate 878,440 downwards.
TACCTAATCAATTCAAGCACGGAACGGTCGTGCCGCACGCGAGTCCGGCGAAGCTACTACCTATGAAAAGCGATACATCTCACAGCTTTGACTTCTGTGTATTGATGCCCTTCGAGTGCGGGCAAGGTATGCGTGGGCTGATCTGACACGTCGTAAATCAAAAGCTCAAGAATCGCTTGAGCTCTCGTGACCTTCAGAATCACGTAATCGCTTTAGAGGAGTCGAGACCTTTTCAACGTAGATCGAAAGCGGAGGATTATGCATGGAAGCACGGTGAATGACCATTCCCCCTTTCTGTCCGCGGTTAGGGTTCCGCGAATTTCCAAACATCGCGAATACCGAACGTTTCCCCGCATCGTGCACCTGCGTTGTCGTACGTATCGTCTAAGGCCGTAAAGACGTCGAATAATTGATCACTGGTTCTCCGGAGTCGACGATTTTCCCGAGAAGTAGGAACATATCCTCTCATGTGCGCATATTTCATTTGAACAGCCGACATGTCAGCGAGAAACTAAGTCGTTGTACTGTCCGAAGCGCCGAATCCCGCCCCGGATGGTCTGTGTCAGGGCAGCAAGCAAAAGCATTCGTTCGTTATTTGTCTGATGGTTTATTTGCTCCACGAGTTACGACAATCAACCGCGTGGTGTGAATATATCATGATCATGGCAGGAGAAGTGCCCGCTGCGGATAGGGTAGACATTCATACAGTGGAACTATTCTAGAGATCTATCTCATCTGCCATCGCGTGGAAAGAATTTTTTCCCCCGACCGTATGGTCAGGTCCATACCAGACGGAGGGAACTTTTCCCCCCCGTAGCCCGGCCTGTGGGCCTTTAAGGAGCCAATCTCTCCCTCGCAGTCAGACACTCACTCCCGACACATCATTGATATTCATCCGATGGATCGACCTTCTCGGTTTAAGTTGTTGACGGCGGCATCCACGACGTGCTCAGGCCTGATCGGGCATACATTTTCAAGTGACCCGCCTCAGGTAGCCCTTCAAGGTTCTGTCTTTGTGAGTCTGTGTCGAAACGCCATGTTAAAGATTCCGCACGGAACCGAAAGTTCCAGCCGGCTGCTCTCCGTCGGAATGTGGATTACTGACAAATAGTATGATACATTGTACCCCTTTGTCTTTCACGTTCCGGCGCGACTGGGTTTGAGAAAGTTCGGCCTTCGAGGCAAGGCTTCGCAGCATTGTGTCGGATTTTTAGGAAATATGTGTTTTCAGAACCCTTCATCCGTCTCCACCTTTCTCGCCAATTCGACTCACTAAGCAGCAGATATCGCTGGCATAATTTCAAATTCTTCTCAGCTGTTCCCTGATGAGATTGATTCCGATGAGCATGTGATCTGTCTGCATCTGGATACTTCCGGAGATGATTCAAGTCTTGATTCGACTTCTTCGGTGAAACCGTCTCGAGCCTCGATCTTGAGCAGCAGGAGTCGAGCCTCCGTCAAATGTCATACGTCTTTCAGGAGAGATCGAACGCATACATTTTGCGACTTGTCCGATTGCTGCTCGAAGTTTCACTCGGATCAGTCAGCCAGTCTCAGGTCATTTGAGATTGCTTAGTCGCACAGAGACATCAAATATTGCAGATGGTCGTGAATCGAAATTATTCGACGCTATTGAAGACAACCAACGATATTGGCAGATTCGGGCCCGAGAAAGCATTCCAAGGAATAATTTTACTCTCCTTGGCTCACCCACGCTGAATCGCATTTCTGTCGTTCCCACCGTGAATTCGAGCGTTTACATCGGGTGCGTTCGAATGAAACTTGAGAAACGTAAAGAGATTGGGAGGCACTTCAGATGGGAAGAGATTCAGGATGCTCATCATTTCTGGTGATGCCCCCGTCTGGGTTGTGATATGCCCTCCTTTTCCGCGCGGTCGGGACGGGGCTTCATCCTCGCGATGGCTGGGAACCTCCCCTGCCTTGTCGCGATCATACTCAAATGAAGTTCGGCCGGTGGCTCCTTTTCATTTCATGTATTCCAAGGAAGACGAATTGACGAGAATTATGCACCCGCTGGCACGGAAATTCGTTTCGTCGGTAAACTGAGTTCTCGTCGGTTCTTCGAAAAGAGCGTCACCCCTTTCCTTCGCTGAGTAAGCCCATCGGACCGTCCGAAACGCACTGCCGTGAAATGTACCGTCAGAGGCGGGAAGCCTCTCTCGATCCCCCTTCCCCGTCGCGCGTCGGTCCGCCACAGAAGAGCCCACTGATGATTCCCGCATCAAACAAACATTACTCAACTCGGAGGTTTCGAACGACGCCCGCCCTGAGCATACGGCACACGTGCTGAAGTTTTCAGAACCCCTCAGTCACTTGGATCGTTCTTTGAGCCTACAATCCGAAATTGACTTCCAGAGCCCGAGAGCTCGGGCATCGCGTTCTGAACCGCTCGACGAGCCGGGCGGGCGGCGGGGCAAGGTCCCTGTTAATTTTGAATGTGAAAACGAAAGCTCCAGTTGTGACATGATGACGATTTATCATCCTGGTCGATTTCGATGGGCTCACGTTTGCCCGACAAAGATCCAGAGTAGAACCGACACGAATACACTGTGGACGCAGATGACGTCGGAGAAGGATGCCAGTCGCCTTACGAAGTGTCCCCCTCTACATGCTTGTGTATGCTGACATCGATGGAATGTGTAGACGTTTCTCAAATGAAAACATCGTCAAGATTGGCAAGGTGATTGGTATGCTTGCGACTTGCACTCGAGAGCACAGACCCTTTCCTTCGCGCAGGAGAGGGGACTCGAGAGCGCTTCTCTTGAACGCCAGAACGGCTCTAAGACAGAGCACTGTGGGCGGCGTTGAGTTCAGCGGTGGCAACTACACAATCTCTACTTCCTTGGAGCTTTCAATCAGTTTCTGGATTACCATGAAGTTCCCCACCATCCTGGTTCTCACCGTCGGTAAGTCGTTCCGACCTCTCAAAGTCAATTGACAACGATTTATCCTAGACCTGTTTCGGAGACTAACCGATGAGCAATCACGTCATCGACCGCTAACGAGCCTATTAGATTGATGAGACAGACCAGTCTGCTTTTCTCACTCTGCCGATCGGAATGTCGAGAAAAAAATGTCCTCCACAGCTAGTGGTCGAGTTTCCGAGTATACTGAGTCAGAGTCCTCCATTTGCGCGCGCGACGGGAAACTCGATAGAGTTCTATTCGAGAAATCAGTATCAGTATGTCGAGGGTGACGCGAGTCTGCTCTCCCGAAGATCGCCAGATTTCAAGGCCGTCTGCAGGCGTCAGGATACGTCGAGGAAACCCGGCTTACTGAGTCCGAACTCCAACGCTGGCTCGACCAAGTTGAACTCATCCGCGTCAGCTGTCGGAGGGAGACTCGACGTGAAATACGGGATTTCCATCAAAAGGCGTTGATACGAGTCAATCATGTCACCGGCCGGGCATCAAGGCCCCCAAGGACGTGACTGACGCTAACTCTCGATTCTAGAAAGATTTATGTTTCCTTCTCTTAGCGCGTCTACTCATTGGAATCCTCTCGGAGCAGTCTACTTCCACAGGCTCGCTGGAAACCTCCGAACCATAGCGACTCACTCGTTTCATCCTCTCAGCCCATTCTCACACTCATTATTCTGTGAATGACATAGCGCCTTGTCGCTTAACGCTTGGATTGAGAGAGATTCAGTGAGACTTTTATTGTATTGGGAGCCGGGGTTCTCAGTCGGAACAGCGGTCTCAATCGACAACCTTCCCCGAGCCGGTACTGATTACCGTTTGCGAACGGTGGGCGAAAACGGTCAAAGTTGCGATAATTAACACTCTGAACCAAAATTTTTTTTGGGCGCTCTCGCCACGTACGAGGTCTATCGTTGCTCATTCTGCCCGAGGTTACAAATACCAACAGTGGCAAAAGCGGAAAGGCGTGGGCAAGACTCGCAGATTTCTCTGCAAGTTTGACGGTCAGGAACCGCCTGAGCTCAGAGTGCTCGTTTTGGTGTTTTCGAACGGAAATCGCCGCATGGTTGACTCCTCGGCCGACACATCGAATGATTCCCCGTATTCATCGAACTAAATAGCAGAAGATTGAATGAGCAGAGATCTGATGATATCCGGTGGGGTAGAATTGCCGGCGCCATTGTCTTCTTCCGCATCCCTGCGATACTTCGCCTTGTCCGTGGAGACCGTGGAAGGTCCATCAGACAGCTGTCTATGGTCCAAGATCAGAGCGAATCCAAACTCGAGCCGTCGCTTTATTTTCGAGGAATCAGGCGCGGTGACAGCGAGCCTTCGTGAGTGGTTTTCCATCATGAGACGAGCGCTGAAAATATCCCAATTCCCGAGCTCTCCCATCTCATATTCATCTGATGGCTGCTTAGCATGGCGTGATTGTCAGTAGAGTTGCGACAATCGTTCAGAATCCTCCGACACACCAACTATGTGCGAATCGCTCAATACAACTCAGACATCTCCCGCTGCGATTGTAAAACAATTATCACGAGCTCTTACGCTCCATTTAGTTTGGATATGCTCCGTGCGACCGCTTAGCAACGACTCCGAATGCTAGAGGGGATCGGACGTCCTATAGTCTGTCTGAATGAACGTCCTCCCTTTCAAGCAGACGTCCTGTTTCCGGTTCAGCTCCCGCGCAGTCACTGCTCCGAGCCTCCAACAAAGGACTCCGAGGAGCGATATTGGAAACACCTTGTGTCCGTTCCCTGCCGCGTAATCACCTCGCTCACCAGACAGCCTCACCAAGGACGTCGAAGGATAGTGTCGACGACGCCGTCGTCGTTTTCGCCGAGGCGGCTTTTCTCCGAAACGCTCGAGGGCCCCGTTATTTACGCGCAGTATCTTCCGCGGTACCGATCCGTTTTCTAATTCCTCGCACACGTGGATAAAGCTGTGCTGTGCATCCAAGATCGTGCCTTCCGGACGTCCCGCTCTGTATCTCACGACTTCATTGTCAATCAATCTCAGATTCAGTTCAGGCGCAACACCTACATGTGTCCACGAGGCCCATTGGCTTCCGTCCTTAGGAGAAAGGTCGGCTCGTCGGAACTCCGACTTCTCTCCTCGGCCTGGAAGCCATAGTACCTGGCATAGGGATGGTTCGGGACGTAAACAAAATCGGCTTCTGCCTCCGGAAAGACTGCGTCCCGTCGCACTTTCCGGTCCGCTTGATAGATTCCTCCGAGCGCCAGACCCCGATTATTTCGATCGCCTGCGCGGCTTTTCCCAGTCACAGAAAGGTTTTTCGATGATCGATGCTTCGTCTCGCGCTCGGAGCTTATTCGACGCAAAACCTGCCTCGAGCTTAGCGGCTGGAATCGGCGCTCGATGCCAAAGCATAGAAGCGGCATATGGCCTTTGTTTTCGCTATGCGAACGCGTGAGCTGTTTCAATGGGCGTGAGTTTCTTCGGAAATGAAGTAAAAGGGGGATTGCGTTTACTTTCTTCTATGTAGCCAGCGCTTCAAAATGGTCGATTTCTGCTCACCCAGATGCCATAATACTCAAGGATTTTGCTGCCGCTGCGACTGCATGGAAAGACTCTAATGATAGTCTGATTATGTACATCTCATTTCGAATGCCGCACCGCGGCAATTGCGCAAGAGATGTCTGAGAAAGGAGAATGAGTAATTCTTCTCGGTGGAAAACTGGAGAAGATTTCCGTCATTCAACGTCGGCTCGGAGCTCATGTTCCGGCTCATTTCAGTTCAAAGCTCATTCTACTCGGATGCACATTAGAGCGCGAGATGAGCGGGTTCATTTCACGTCATTCTGCGGGGAGCGGCCGAGTTTTTGCGGTTCACGTCTGGAATCTCGGGAAGGGAGCTCTGGCTTTGTCATCGTGTTTGTGCTCGTACGAATCGGCGACACCTCGGTTACTCCGAGCTCTCCAACCGACCGGAGAGAGAGCGCGGGCAGCCAATCAGTCAGACATGCCGTTGGCCGGATCAATTTGTTTCCGCCGGAGCGCTCCTGATCTTCGGGCTCCCACAGCGAAAGCAATATGAATCGACACAAACGTTGGTAGAAATAGGAGCCAGAGCTAGTGTTGGACTCGGAGATCCGGGTTCCGATGTTTTTACAAGCAGCGACATCGAGCCAAGGGAGAACGGAATCACTCCCGGGAAGCAACGGCGTACTGCTTCAGAATAGAAAATGATTTCTTCCAATGAGCTGCATTGATTATCACGGAGGCGACACGCGCCCTGAGCTGTCAATGCGAAAAAAAAGTGAAAAAAGACGAAAGTCCATGAGGGAAAATTGTGAGCAGCAAACATATTCTTCCGCGTCTTGTTGGGCGCGACGTTTCTCGCGAGAAGAATCCCTGCTGCACACCGCAAGGTTCTCCACTTCGCATCATTGCCCGTAGCGGAACTTCTTGGCTAGACATAAACACGGCCCTTCCGAGTCTCGAGTCACTCGTGTGCTCAAACAATCCGAGCAGTAAGAAGATTTCGACCAGATGACATAATCACGACGAGGTGCCGAACAGCCGAGAAAAAGCAAAAACTTCCAATTTTTCTGGCGGGCACCGATGAGGACTCATGTCGATGCGATCGCAGGGATGGAACCGCTGATTTGATTTTTCTTCCCTGGTGACGATAGCTACGAGGAAAGCTAAAATAGATAGTCGCTCGATAGTCGGCCTATCCACAGAGAGGCAAAAATACATAGCCTAACAAACAATTTCCGATTTATTTTCTGTTTCCTTCAGTTGCCCTCTCCGGCGCGGGTGTAGTTAAACGAGGCTTCTGGTGATGTCTCTGCGAGACTTCCATCCGCGCGATTCTCACGATCGCTACTCGATGTATACAGGTTTGGTTTTGAGTGTATTATTGTCGAGCGCAAATGTGTACGGTGGTCAGTTGCTCGTCTTCGATATACTATCTAATGGACAGCAAACAATGGACCTTGCCTCAAGTGAGTCATACAGTCTGGGTGCAAAACTCTTAGGACTTTCGAAGCGAATTAAGTTTCGAATACAAAAGAACGACCGAGTCACCACGGACTGAGAGCTCATTGTAGCTGTATACTTGCCGCCGTGGGTCGCGATGGCGCGATAGGGACCCTGTCGAGATTACGGTGTCGAAGCGGTATAGTCAGGGTAAACAGGCGTCTTAATTTGAACTCTTCATTCGGTGAAGCGAAGATGATGAACCTGACATGATAAACTGCGCTCCTGTCTAACGCGTCGTCGGTGGCCGTCCTAGAGGGCCAGCAGTGCCTTTCGAGCGAGCATCCGATGCGGTCTCAAGTGGTCCCCGTGCTGCCGCTGGACGCTTCCTCTACTTGTTGCTAAGTGAAGAGAAGCTTAAGGTCGATCCAATCAAGAACAAGCGAGCAGCGAAATCAAAAACACACATTCTTCTCTCGCCGAAGGTCCTCTCGGTCCCGCGCTATTCCGTCAGAGACCACAGATATGTTTTTGTTTATCTCTGAATGAGAGAGACATACGAAAACACGGTACATGGTCAAAAGCACCGTCCAGGGCCTATAGAGCGAGTATTCGACGCTCGAGTTCGATAGTTCCCTAAATTTTCTTTATAGTTTTACTGCACTAGCTGAATGACTTGGAGCTATTCACCGGAAATACTGCGAGCGGGTTGGGAACTAGACATTACGGTCATTCTGGCGACTGTCGACTGATCTCTAGCGCCTCTGAGTGATTTATTCGGGGAAACGTGTCATTTTGGCGGCGGCCTCGTATCCATGCTTGAAACACAGCCAGAATTGTCGCGTTTTTTTCTGGAAGTGCCGCGTCTCAATCTCCCTAGAGTCATCCGAGCCTCTTGCGAGGCACTGCCTCGGATCAGTAATTTGTTTGACGTTTGAACTTTTCAAGGAACCTACGTCGCTTCCGCTGAAGATCACATCAGCTGGAGCTATGAGGGGCCGACAGGCCCGAAATACTGGGCCGACCTGAAGCTCGGCGGACAGAATCAATGTGGATTACAGAAACAGAGTCCCATCGACATCGATGTCCTGAAAACCAGATACGACGGCAGCATGTCGCAGCTCTATTTCAAAAGCTATGACAAAGCCACCCCGAACATCACCATCGTCAACACGGGTCATTCGAGTGAGTTCGTCCGCCCATTTTCCCATGGAGGCCGGGTCCCTCGATATAGAGAGAGGCGAAATATCTCTCGGGTGTAATCCAAACTCGGATAAATTTCAGTTCAGCTGAATTCGCCCAATTGGCGGCAGTCGGTGTCCGGAGGACCCCTTCCGGGATCCTTCAATCTGCTGCAGATGCACTTCCATTGGGGTAAAGACTCCTACAGAGGAGCCGAGCACACCGTTAACGGCAGACGATATCCCCTTGAAGTAAGGTGAAATTTTCGACGCTCCGGACGGCGACGCGATGAGCAACCGATCCCAAGACAGAAGCTCACCTGTGTCCCTTAATTCTCGCAGTTGCACATGGTCCACAGCCAGGCTGCGGAACCCGGCCATTCCGCTAGTGGTAGACTAGCCGTCATCGGCATCTTCTTCGATCTCACCGAAGGAGAATCGAACGCCGGGCTACAGAAAATCACGCAGGTGAGCGGAGAAGAGGGAATGTCTCTCAATATCTGCGCACGACTCTTCTGACAGGAAACATTTGTGCTCAGGTGATCAGAGACATGAGAACGCACGACAGCGTTGATCTCCGAGGTGCCCTCTCGCCCGGGGAGCTCCTTCCGGGAACGAAACACTTCTTCACCTACCAAGGATCCTTGACCACGCCTCCCTGTTCCGAAGTGGTCACGTGGCTGGTTCTGAGAGATCCTCTGAAGATCAATGAAAGAGAGGTCTGTAGCATGCCCGTTTGCATCCTGGGGTTCTCTGAGATCAACAGTCGCAGACGTACAATTTCCCACCGTGGACTGACTCCTCACCGACTTTTCCCCTGGCAGCTCGCACTGTTCCGGACGACGCTATTCGAAAACAACAGGACCATGGTCGACAACTTCAGACCAATTCAGATGTTGAACAACAGAGAAGTGAGTGTACAAAAAAACTCTTTCATCAGACCACCGGCGAGCCTCTTGCGAAGACGAGACTATCATTGATCAATTTTCCAATCAATCTCTGCGCTTCCGCGTCCCCCATCGATACGAGACCCTCAATCGAGCGGGTATACTGACTGAACCTGAGCTTTCCAGGTGATATCATCTTTCGTGACCGCCTCATCTAGCTCCTTATTAGCATCTCTCCCTTTGATGATCATATCAGCCATTCTATGCAGCCGCTAAATTGAAGCCGAAGATTGAAACACCGTCCGAACAACGCCAAAGTATCAACGTCGCCTATGGAAACGAAATACATACTTGTGATAGAGAGATCTAGCTCCTAGGGAATCTATTTTTCCGGCCACCTGCAGCTCCTTTACCCGGTGCGGAGGTCAGTGATGATGATCACGGTCTCGTAAGCTGTATGTTGAGGTCTACAATATTGAATCTTCGCATATTTGTTTCCTCTCCAAAGCAGCTTCTATACTCCAAAGCTTGATAAGATGGGTCCGACCCGAGTTTCCCTTCACCAGGAAAACTGAGCTTAGCGTTCTGCCGTCCAGCGTCTTGCCGCTCGATTCTGATTCCCCGAGTCCATCGGATTTTGCCACATAATTGGAAGGAATACTCCCGTTTAGCGATGGCTCGAGGACATTCTTTATCTTATTGACCTTCGAAGAAAAGTTCGAAAGGGTTAGATGAAACGTTTTTTTTCATCAGATGAGCTATAAATGACTGATACCTCGCGTTAATTATCCTCTGTTCTAAGTCATGTCGTTGAATTGGAGTAGCTTTCGAACTTGGAAAAGTGAATAAAGTAGCTTTGGAAAGTCAGATATTGAGCCAAACGTGAGAACGATGACGTGCCGTCGCAAGCGACTCAGCGAAACCGATGATTTTGGCTATATCTGAATGCTCCGGCGATAGCTCTTGCTGCTCCTGCGCTGTACGCTCCCAAGCGCGAGTAAACGTGGAGGTGTCTTCCCGAGGGATCTCGCAGGTTCCGACACACCGTCTGATCACTCCTCGTGACCATTACGCATGTTCTCTCAGCTTGTTTGCACCAGAGTACACATGGCCTTATTTAGAAAGATCGCCCTTTACTACCAACAGCAATTTTGAGGGTTATCATTACGACGACTCTTTCTAGACTGTTGCGGGAAACGTGTCGCGATGACTAATCGTCAACGACGTCTCGACATCCATTTGCGCAAATTTTATTCTCCATGCGACAGTTTCTTCTGCGGTTTGCAGATTTCTGTGAAGAGAGAAGTTGGCTCCGAGTAGGGGACCGCTGAGAGAATTGCGAAGTCGATCGACGAGATGAAAATATGAGCGAGGGTAAGGGTTGAAGCGTCTCAACTCGTTACTCCTCGCCACGCGCGGAAAATGATCTGATTGCGCTCGGGAAGGCTTGGAGGACTGCCTGTCTTCACGATAATTCGAGCAGCTCAGAGTTCAAGGCTCGATTCGGCATTCTTATCGAAAGGGGTCGGAGCATCTGGCTCCCCATCACTTTTTCGACTGGAAAAGCGGCAAACCTTGCGTATACGTCGGTTGAATCCGGTCTCTCTTCTTTTCAACTTTTCCTCAGCTTGTCGTCAAATTCCCATCGACATCCACCCCTCGCTTCGCCCATTCGACCTCGCTCGAAGCGTTCCGCTCCACCAGATCACGATCACCTAAAACGATAGCTCCCTTGATCTCCGCACTGCCAAGCGTTATCACACCGACGAAGAACTTCTCGAAGCCCCTCTCACTCGACCATAGCCCATCCTCCAATCGCTGAATATCCCGTAATTTATGTTTCTCCGCACTCCGTCATCACACAACCCTCGCAACCTTCGCCCCCAGTGGGTCCTCGTAGAATTTACATAAATAAATGAATGAATGAATCAAGAGGCCGATCCTTTTTCTACTCACGGAGACCTTTTCTACACTGTATGCGGAAACTTCGGTCGACATCAAGTCCTGCTGGCAAGACAGTCAATGCTTGCGCGACTTCTGTGAGAATCACTCGCTCCGGAAGAAGGCTGCAGTTTCTCCGAGAATCTGCGGCATACAAAAAGGCGTAGCGTCGCCAGGAATTGGAAATAGACAGCAGAGATAATTTCCAGAGAAGACGGGGAAATCACAATGACATATGCGAAAGCCGTTTCTCGGCAGTCTCCATCGACTCGGAGCAGGTCCGAAAGAGCGAGACCCCGGCGGCGGCCGTGAGTAATAGGAAAGGCTCGGCGAGAATTGGCAGATCTATAGGGTCCAAATCAGCGCGAACTTTTCGTCGCGTTCTCCGGGGAGCCGATACGAGTAGGAGCCACCGCGTAAACTCGGTGAAACAATCAATGAATTGATGCTTCTAACCAGATTCGTGGTGGTCGACGGTATCGGGCATGCATCCATTCACCTGACAACTGATGAGTTACGGGTCACGGGCGCATACATTCATCGTCAGCCGTCTCATCTCGGAAGAAAAAGAGGGGATTTTTCTCTGTGGACCCCTTGAGAACCGGTCTAGCTCCGGAAATATTGCTCGGATCGCCTCGGGACCTAGTGCGTTGGATTCCTGAGACAATTTCACACCTGAATAGCTGCAGAGCAACTTCTAAAAATTAATTTGAAAATTAAAAATTGAACATTCTTCGGCCGATGCGTGACAAGAGGGGATTTTTCTCTATGGACTCCAAATCAGAGGTGGCTCTGATTTGGAGCCACCTCGAAGGATTTCGCAGACCTTTTAGGATTTTCTCGGAAACTGAGTTATCATGTAGCTCGAATATTTTCCGTTCCTTTCCATGGCCGAGAGGAGCGCGAACGCATGCGATTCAGGTGTAGGATCGCCGATCTACCCCCGCGACTTGTAGGATTCGGTATCACGCAAAGTTTCATCATTACTGGTCACGGTCCCCGTGGATTAGCGCTCTTCCTACCGCGGGATAGATTCACTCGCTTCAAGCTTCTAACAGAGCGCTGTTCTCTCCTCTCACACACGTCAAGACTGCCTCCTACGCCCTCAGAATCCGGAGGGCTCCACTGAGTTGGATGATATTATTCCGCATTCTCGTCTCTACTCTCGTCGATCTGCGGATACCCGCATTAGTATTGAGAATGTCAGCTTTGGAAGACTGCAGGAGGCGAAGGCTTCTGAACGTCGAGCGGGCCTCACGAGTATAACCTCTTTTTCGCGCTTTGAGAGGGACCTCTGCGCAGGACGCACTTTTCATGAAGATCTTCGCTAAATCTCGGGAGCGAATCACAGAATTCATCCTCGCACGGAAAATTCCAGACCACCGCCCTGGACAGCACTCCGGCTCGATACGCCGGTGATTTCCAGATAAAGCACTTCTGTCGGGAGAACGTCGAATACTCGATGATGTATTGTACAACGATACCGTGGGCAATCCATCATTTACTGAGGTGCGTCGATTCAGGTTGGACGAAATGCGAATACCTTTGGAGGAACTGTGCGCTCAGAGATTCGGGTATAAATATTCGTAGAAGCAGAGATAGCATGGGCCCAAATCGTCGCCTCTAGCCAAAAATATGCTCTCTGGTGAAAAGCACGCGGAAATCACGAGGGAGTCGCAGGCACTGGATATACTGCGGCCGCTGTTCGGAACTCTGCATTGGGTCGGCGCAGGCCACGTACGGCGTCATGTCGACGGAACTTATGGGCGTGGATGGCGCGAAATTACGTAGGCCTACGGATCTAAACATGATGATCTTCGGGAATAGCCCCGTGTGAATCATACCTCCTTTCTGAGCACTTAAGGGACATCAGACAGGGGCCCTTGCGAATGGTTGCCAATTCATGTTTGTCCGATTCATGGTGGTCGGCGGTCTGGGATTCTCCGTCGCTCGACACCTAGTCGGTGCCGCAGCTTAAAATGTGGTTCGAGCCGTTCGTAGTCGGCGCTGAGTGTATCGAATGAGAGAACTTCACTCGGTTATCCTTGTCATAGATGAAGCTCCGAGCAGGGGCAAGTCTCTCATTAGCTGAGTCACAAGGATCACAACATGCATGGAGTCTTACAAAACATCGGACTACGGCCCGCTCAAACATTCCCGAATTCTTCGATCAGCCGACAGGAACGCGAGCTCATGCAGGTAAACTGAATTTTCGCTGACCTCCCTATGGATTCCGGGGAGTATCGCTTCGCTGGACCATCTACTGATCAACTGATAATAATAAACGAGAAAAATAGAGTGAGCACGGAAAGAACGGGAGAGAACAGACGCGAAGACAATCTTCTCTTTGCTCGGTCTGTTGAATCACGCTCGTCCGCTCTGGGAACGAGTGGACACGCAGACTAAGTGACGACGTACGCACGAGTTACGACGCGACTATTTCCGGTAAATCCGTCTTAAGATACAGCGGGGCCATCAAGCTCCCCTGGGCTCGTCAAGTAGAGGGATAGCGCTTCAGCTCGCTGATTCGATAACAAGTCAGTCGGATGGCGCAGGAAGTGCACTTACAGTCTGGGAACTGTAGAAACTTCATCGAGCAGCGATAATGACGACTTTGGGCGCTTCTGTCACCTAGGTCAGCCTCAAGATTCAGGTACCGGAGAATGCTCTTGGAAGGTCCCGAGATCCATCAGGCGTTCGGAATTCTACGGTAGAACAAGTATGAGGCTGCGCCCCATCAAGCCCGAGCGATGCTTCGCTGTGAGTTCGAGCTCGACCACAAAACTGAAATCGATGCCGAAAGATCACCCGCATGGCCGCGAGCGACCTTCGCTCGTTGAGTCCGCTCGCTCAGAGAAATCCGTTCCGATTTGTCAGCGGGCTCCTTCTCCTGTCTGACGATTTCTCAACCACCGAAAAATCGTCAAGCGCTCAAGGCTCTCGCAGCTTTTCTGTACTGAAGTCACAGTGAATTCTCAACTATTTGGATGACCTTCAGGAAATAATAATTTTTCCACGGTCCCGTTGGTCCATGGTCGGAGATCCGACCTGATCCCTGGAGCGAAACGGCTCCATCTCCATACATGAGGCCTGACGATTTTTCGGAGGTTCAGAAAT
>NW_003805179.1:713605-864407 GCF_000255335.2 Galendromus occidentalis | reverse complement strand
AAATCGTCAGACCTCATGTATGGAGATAGAGCCGTTTCGCTCCAGGGATCAGGTCGGATCTCCGATCATGGACCAACGGGACCGTGGAAAAATTATTATTTCCTGAAGGTCATCCAAATAGTTGAGAATTCACTGTGACTTCAGTACAGAAAAGCTGCGAGAGCCTTGAGCGCTTGACGGTTCGCACATATGTGGAAGAAGAGAGTGCCCGGACTCGGATCCCCGCTCTGGGCGGGAAAGATGCCCTTTGCAAATCACGCCAGAATCACGGAGAGGTCGCAAGCAGTGGATATACTGTGGCCGCTGTTCAAAAGTCTTCATGTGGTCGGTGCAGGCCCCTTCCGGCGTCATGTTGACGGCACATATGAGTAAGGGCTCCGAAAGATTCCGTGGGCACGCAGGTCCGAACAGGATCCGAAGATCTTCTGGAGTGGCTGCGAGGGAGGGACTCATAACTGTTCCGGAAACTTTCAGGGGGTCTATGAGACAGAAGCCGTTGCAGAAGCTTGCCAATTCTATAGGCCGATTCATGTTAGTTCGATTCATGGCGGTCGGTGTTCTAAGATTCTTCTTTGCTCGACATCTTGTCGGTGCCGCAGCTTCAGATGTCGTTCGAGCCGTTTGCAGTGTAACGGCGCTGAGTGTATTGAATGCAAATTTGGAAAAACTCCACTCGGTAATTCTCGTTATCGATGAAGCTCCAACCCGAGGCAAGTTCCTTTTATGACCTGAATCACAACATGCACCGAGTCTAAGGAAATATCTGCGATTTTTCAGCGTACCGGTCGCTGAGATATAGCTCGATTCTTTCTCTAGCCTACAGGAACGCGAGCTTATGCAAATTAGCAAAATTTTGGCTGGCCTCCCTGTGGATCTATGTGGGGTACCGCTTCACGCTAGACGTCGTCACGTTCTTTGTGGACGATCGCCTCACTCTCTACCTCGAAACGGATTTGTTCATCCCGTTCGGGGTGCTCCCCCCGTTTCTCATACCTCCGATGTACGTTGTCGCTATCTCGGACATCCTGATAAATCGGATCTTCGTGACTGGAGCACTTGCCTTCTCCATCACTCTCAACTTTCTCCTCAATATGGTTGGTCAGACCTTGACGTTCGAATTTTCAATGAGTTAGCTTGTTGGACTTCGAGCTGAGGAGTCGTCGTCCCGTGAGAATAGAATTCGCTGGGACGTGAAGGACCTACCATTCTTTGATGACTGCAACCTTTCCAGCTGTTCGACTCGAAAGTTCAACATTTCGACGAAGAACTGCGCCGTCTAAGTGATGGAGACGAATATGTGCTTGACGGAAATCAGGCTTTGGAGCTGCGGATGAGGCATGCGAAACTGTGCCAATACGCACAGATTTCCGACGATATTTTTTCCCTCCAAAACCTTGTTTGGCACGCCGTCTGCGTGGCTCTGGCCTGTGCAGAATCCGCTGCCTCGGTTCAAGTCAGTAGCTGACTTGTTCAATTTTTTCTCGAATTTTGTGGAGTGTCGTAGCCTAGCATTCTCGATCTGGTTATCTAAGGGAATTTCAATGCTCGAAATACGTCAATTCCAATAATTCTCGAATCCGGAGAAGGGTCGTCAGGGCACAAGATGGATTACAGAATTAATGAATTGCAGATGATGAGGAGGAACTTCCAACTTCTGCGTTTCCTCGGCACTCTCGGGAACTTAGTAATAATGGTTGTCCTCATGGTTGCTAACACGGGGAGCGCGGCTATTGTCTGCGAATGCAGAGACAGATCTCGAGTATTCGTCAACTGCCTCCAGTCCAGGACAGGCGCCGGCTCCCCCGTATCCCATCAGGTTAGCGGAGATAATTATTGATTCTGCGAGCCATCGGAGACAATTCCTAATACATTCATTTATCATAAGTCGGTCCATCAGAATCCCGCTGGGATACCCAGTTTGAGGGTCGCGCTCTCGTTCGCAGATTCGCTTACTACTAGGTAAGTCAAATGGATCAGAGAGTGCAGCTTACGGCATGGAAAATGTATAAACTCGACCGGGCTGCGATAATGACAACTCTAGGCGCTTGTGTCACGTATGTCAGCCTCGTCATTCAGAGAACGGAAGATGCTCTAGAGAACTGATTGGCTGAACGACAGAGTCGATTACCGCACCGTTTTTTTCCCTGTAAACGATCGACTGGGGTCTCCCACGGTTGCGAGTCGACCCAGATCCACTCGGTCGTTTGTCGCGAATTTTCTCACCACGTCAGTCCATAGGGTGAGGAGTAGGCCATCGACTCCGGACACTTTTTAAACAATGGGATCGAGCCTGGACTTGGTCCTGGTAGGTCCTTGAGAATACGTGGCTCAATGGGCTTTGCCTATTTTGCTCTGCCTTTAATGTACGGATCGAGAAACCTACCTCAGGTCGATCGTACAGAACTGATGAGAAAAAAGGAGGAACTACTGGAGCCTTTGGAGGGGTAGACCCGCTCGATCTGCTGAAAGATCGCCATCGGGAAGGGAGGGACATCATCTTGTGATATGAAATAGTGTTACATTCGATTAGATCAATAAAGCTATGTATGATACGTGACGTTATGGCGATAATTATGTCCTCCTTTTGAACACGGTTCCGCTCATGGTGCCAGTTCGACCCTGACGGAGGAAATCGCGATGAGTCAGACCGGGATTCCGGTTGAATATGAAGAATATGGAAAAACTACGTGGTCAAGCTCTGGAGTCGATCGATCGAGAATTCCGAATTGCGATGATGGATGGCGCCGGTGGACGGGACCAGACGTCTCGTCGACGGATCTCGGTCTGCAGATCGAGCGAGAGAAGCAGCAACGCCCTCCGAGGGGCGAAGCGTCGCTCGGTACGACGCGTGCTTTGCTCGACTCTGACTGTAACGAAGACTGCCGCGTATAGCAGTAGCTGTCCCAGGACCGGAACTGCGTGTTTGCCGTGATCTTACATAGAATTCCTCTGGTGAATGCTAGGAGTTCTCAGGAGGAATGCTGTGCTCTTGTCAGCTAAGCTCAAGGAAAGGGCTGAGCTCGTGGAGAACCACTGTCACGAAAGGTAGCCGTGGAACTCAGGATCGAGGTGCCATCAATACGGTAACGGCGACGATCGTCTCCGGCGCGAAGACCCAAGCACGCTCAGAGGAATCCGACGCGACCCGTCGGTGTGCTCTCACCTCTGATGTCCGTACCTTCAGTGGAGCTCTTCAGCTTCATTCATTGAACGAACTCGCTCCAGAGAACACGCCGAACGGTCGATGACGCATTGAGCTAACGAGACCCTTTATCATTTTCGAAGGTCAGCCTCTGACGCTGAAATCCATTTCGAGGACCATGTCGAACCCTTGCGGGACAGACGAGCGCTCAGAGCTTCGCTCATGTTCGAGAGAAGGCTTTGCCGAATCTCCAGTCATCGGTTCCAGCGGAGAAGATGCTTTTTGTTGAGCATGTGGAAATCACGGAGAAGTCGCCAGCATTGGATGTATTGTGGCCGCTCTTCAAAAGTCTACTTGTTGTGGGCGCAGGTCCCTTCCGGCGTCATATCGGCGACAACCATGAGTAAGGAACCCGGGAAACTTTTGATGGGCATACAGTTCTCAGGAGGACGCGTAGATCCTTCGACTAAGCTTTAACAAAACCACGCCTCCGTTTTGAACTTCCAGGGAGCCTACGAGAGTGAAGTTCTTGCGAAATGTCGGCAGTTCTATGAACTCGTTCATGTGTGTTCGATTCCTGGCCGTTCTCGTTCTGAGATTCTTCCTCGCCCGACACCTTGTCGGTCCCGCAGCATCGGACGTTGTGCGAATCCTCTCGTCTGTAATCGCGCTCAGAGTGTTGAATACGAATTTAGAAAAATTGCACTCGGTGATCCGTCTCATCGATGAAGCTCCAACACGAGGCAAGTTCCCGATGATCCATTCGAGTGAGAGAATGCATAGAAACTGACAAAAGACAGGCCATTCCTCAAAGTACCGCTGGGATTTTCCCTGAGACTTCCTCCAGCCGACAGGAACGCGAGTGTGTGCAGATTAGCGAAGGCATCGGTGTGCTTCCTATGGCTCTATGTGGCGTACCGCTTCACGCTTGACCTCGTCACTTTCTTTGTTGACAAACGGCTCATTCTCTACATCGAAACGGATTTATTCATTCCGCACAAGATGCTTCCCGAGTTCCTCATTCCTTGGGTGTACGTCATTGCTATCTTGGACATGTTGATCAACCGGATTTTCGTGACCGCAACGGTGGCGTTTGGCATCTTTTTCTTCGTTCTCGTGAATATGGTCAGTTTGACGTCGGAAAACGAACTCTCACTATATCGCCGAGGAGTCACGCATCCTCTTTCTAGATGAGACGCTTTAGAATAGGTGGAAAGACGCATGTTTTTCGATGACGACTTTAACTTCTACAGCTCTTCGACTCGAAAGTTCAGCATTTCGATGATGAGCTTCGCAAATTGAGTGACGGAGAGATACAGATGGTGGTCGAAGATCAGGCGAAGGAGCTACGGCTGCAGCACGCGAGATTCTGCGAATACGTTCAAGCATTCGACGAAATTTTCTGTTTGCAGTGCTTCTTTTGGCACGGACTTTGCGTGGCTCAGGCCTGCGTGGAGTCTGGCGCCTCGTTCCTAGTGAGTAGCTCGCTCCTTGAAGATTATCCAGATTTTTTTTCATCATCATCCCGGATTGATTTCGGCTGGTCCCGATTTAGGAATCAGAGTAAATATTCGAAAATGCAACGGATTCCGCCCTTGAGATGGCTCAGTCGATCGAGCATTGCGCTCTACCCCTGGGAGCGACGCGTGCTCGTGTCCCCCAGATCCAGATTGTTCCAATGAGCTCGGCCAGGGTCTCCCCATGTGCGCAGTCCTACGGATTGTAGGGGGAAGGGAACGCCTTCGGAAGTTTGGAATTTGTGAACGACTGCTACGACCCTGCGGAGTCGAGAAAGCCAAGGCAGCTTAGCGGAGAATCTTCTACCCGGAGCATAGACCTTGTATGGCATCACGTGATGAGCTTCCCCAGTTTCTGAGCTAGGAGAATAGTAGACACGAGCTGAGCTTTCTGTTCAGGAGATCACCCCTGCCGCAGTCGTCCATGAAACGGACGGTCAAGGGCAAAGGCAATATTGTGTGACCCCCATCATTGTCTGATGGCGTCATCTATTGCAGATGATGAAGAGGAATTTCGAACTTCTGCGTTTCCTCGGAAGCCTCGGGACTGTATCGCTAACGTTTGTACTCTTAGTCGCTTTCACGGGGAGCGCAGCACTCGCTTGCGAATGCAGAGACCGATCTCGAGTGCTGGTCAACTCTTTCCAGTGTAGAACGAACGGAGGGGCTCCGATATCCCATCAGGCTAGTGACGGGAATTATTGATTCATCGGAGCGGTTCCAGACGATTCTTGATAAATTTTGGAAGCATCGGGTATCTCGACTGAAAGGATCGCGCTTCCGTCCACAGATACGCTTACTGCTCAGTCAAATGGAACAGAAAGTGCAAATTACGGCATGGAAAATTTATAAACTCGACCGCGCGGCGATCATGACCACCTTGGGCTGTTGTGTGTCCTATGTCAGTCTAGTCATCCAAACCACGAAAGATATCCTCGAAGATTGAGAGCCTACGCACACTTCGAGGCGTTAGGAGCTCTGATTAGAGGTGAGACGGGCTCGGGAACGTGCGCTGTGAAGTGGAATAATCTCGGACAATGATCGGGTTGAACCGTGGATCGGGGATGGGACTCTCCATTCCTTCGCTCATGCTGATCTTTTTTTCCAGCTGCTGAGGAATTCCGACATATATCCCACCTTCGGACGATTACTTTACCCAGCTCAACTCATCCATCTACTGCTAGTCTGATGCTGGTACTCGGGTCGCTAGCAGAAATAAGCGTCTCCTGGAAATCCTGCTCGGCTATCCAGAGGGGATGCTCCATCTGTCGCCCCATCACGTACATATGTATCTCTCGAAGTCCTCTATAGAGCTTGAAAATATAGAACCGTGTGGTCAAGGGAGGATGGGTTCGTGATATTTACTGGACAGCGGTCGGGATGTGCTTCATCTCCTTCTTCAATCTCCTGTCAGGAAGGATTTGTTAGGGAGCATGGACCCTGGAAGAGTGAGATGACAGAATATCTAAAGCGTAAATCGAGATCGAGCTGCCACGAATCACCTCTAGGGTTTTTCCCATCCTGGGCTCCGTCTCTGCATCTGTTTATCAGGCTGCCTTACAAAAGTCGATTCTAATCAGCCTGGAGCAGCGTCCTCGCCAATCTGGATCAATCGCTCGCTTCGAGCTGGGTAAACAGTTCGTGGTCAATGCACGGTGATCACCGACATTGCGATGGGCGAAATTCGCCCGCTAGCTCAAAGGAATAATCTGTTCCGCTCTGTCAGTAAGCTCTTCCTCCTGGACCCCGATCCCTGGTTTTCGGGGGACCCTCCTAGCTTCATGGATCGATCGAACGAGCTTGCTCCAGAGAACACGTCAATTCCTCGATGATTTACTAAGGGGATCCTGGAAAATTCATTATTTCCTTGAGGTCAGCCCTCCAAATTTGAATGCGTTCCGACGTCCATACCGGAACGTCTCCGGAGCCCTGTGCGCTCGGCGACATGCCGATATCGGAAAGAAGAAATCGCGGAGTCTCGGAACATCGGTGCTAGCGGAAACAATGCTCTTTGTGAAGCATGTGGGAATTACGGAGAGTCGCAACCATTGGGTATACTGTGGCCGCTCTTCAGAAGTCTTCATCCAGTCGGCGCAGGCCCCTCCCGGCATCATTTTTGAGGCATTCATGAGTAAATATATTGAAAACTCCTATAAGCACACAGTTCTGATTAGCACACCTAAATCTTCCGATTTGGCTCCAAGAGGAACCACATCTCTCCTGTGAACTCCCAGGGTCCCTACGAGACTGAATTCGCTGCAGAAATTCGGCAACTCGATCAACCAGTTCATGTTTGTCCAATTCATGTCCGTTGGCGTCTTGAGCTTCTTCTTCGCTCGACGCCTGGTCGGTGCGGCAGCGTCGGACGTGGTGAGAGTTGTTGTGAGTTTGACAGCGCTGAGAGTGCTGAATACGAATTTAGAAAAAACCAGCGGTCCCGGTCGCCGCTTTGCGGCGGCTCGGTAGCGCTAGACTCTCTACACACGCGCTGGCTCCGGGAGCGCTTGCTGCGGATGCGCTCGCTTCGAAGGCGCATGCTATGAGAGCGCTCATGAATTCGCTTGCTGTCGGTGTGTTTCTCCTCGGTCATTTCCCATCTTCCCACTGTCCCGTTTTCTCGCTGTCCCGTATTCCTGCTGTCCCGTTTCCCGCTTTCCTGTTTCCCCGCTTTCTCATTTCCCCTCTTTCCCATTTCCCCGCTTCCCCGTTTCCCCACTTTCCCGTTTCTCCACTTCCCCGTTTTCCCACTTCACCGTTTCCCCACTTTTCCGTCTCTCCACCCTTCGGTTTCCCCACTCTCCCGTTCCCCCTGTTCCCCGTTCCCCCACTTTCCCGTTTCCCTGCTTTCCCGTTTCCCCATCTTCCCGCTCCCCTACTTACCCTGGTCGAAATATGAGTCGGAGCATGCGAGGAGTCTGGCGTTACCCTCTCCAAATTACCGCTCGCTGGGATATTCACAAATTGAAACGAGGAAATGAGCTTCATAAATGATTGATTGTCCCCAAGCGAGATGGAGTTGAGGTCTGCCGATCGTGCTCGAAGAGCTCCTCGATCGTACAGAACTGAGTGAGAAATACGAAGGAACTACTAGAGCCTTTGGAAAGGAAGACCCGCTCGACCCGCTGAAAGATCGCCCCTGAGATGGAGGGGATATCATCTTGTGATATAAAATAGTGTTGCAGTCGATTAGATCAATAAAGCTATGTAAGATACGTGACGTGATTGCGAGAATTATGTCCACCGTTTGAATACGGTTCCGCTCATGGTGCGAGTTCGACCCTTACGGAGGAAATCGCGATGAGTCAGTCCGGGATCCCGGTTGAATATGAAGAATATCGAAAAACTACGTGGTCAAGCTCTCTAGTCGATCGATCAAGAATTCCGAATTGCGATGATGGATGGCGCCGGTCGACGGGACCAGACGTCTCGTCGACGGATCTCGGTCTGCAGATCGAGCGAGAGAGGCAGCAACGCCCTCCGCGTCGCTCGGCACGACGCATGCTTTTCTCGACTCTGACTGAAACGAAGACTGCGGCGTATAGCAGTAGCTGTCCTAGAACCGGAACGGCATGTTTGCCGTGATCTTACGTAGAATTCCCCTGGTGAATGCTAGGAGTTCTCAGGAGGAATGCTGTGCTCTTGCCAGCTAAGCTCAAGGAAAGGACTGAGCTTGTGGAGAACCAATGTCACGAAAGGTACCCGTGGAACTCAGGATTGAGGCGCCATCAATACGGTAACGGCGACGATCGTCTCCGGCGCGAAAACCCAAGCACGCTAAGAGAAATCCGCCGCGACCCGAAGTGTGCTCTCACCTCTGATATTCGAGTCCGTACCCTCAGTTGAGTTCTTCAGCTTCATTTATTGAACGAACTCGCTCCAGAGAACACGCCGAACCTTCGATGACGCATTGAGCTGGGAAAATTTATCATTTTCGGAGGTCAGCCTCTGACGCTGAAATCCATTTCGAGGACCATGTCGAACCCTTTCGGGACAGACGAACGCTCAGAGCTTCGCTCATGTTCGAGAGAAGGCTGTGCCGAATCTCCAGTCATCGGTTCCAGCGGAGAAGATGCTTTTTGTTGAGCATGTGGAAATCACGGGGAAGTCGCCTGCATTGGATGTATTGTGGCCGCTCTTCAAAAGTCTACTTGTTGTCGGCGCAGGTCCCTTCCGGCGTCATGTCGGCGACAACCATGAGTAAGGAACCCGGGAAAATTTTGATGGGCATACAGTTCTCAGGAGGATGCGTAGATCCTTCGACTAAGCTCTCACAAAACCACAACTCCGTTCTGAACTTCCAGGGAGCCTACGCGAGTCAAGTTCTTGCGAAATATCGGCAGTGTTATGACCTCGTTCATGTGTGTTCGATTCCTGGCCGTTCTCGTTCTGAGATTCTTCCTCGCCCGGCACCTTGTCGGTCCCGCAGCATCGGACGTGGTGCGAGTCCTCGCGGCTCTAACTTCGCTCAGAGTGTTGAATACGAATTTGGAAAAATTGAACTCGGTGATCCGCCTCATCGATGAATTTCCAACACGAGGCAAGTTCCCGACGATCCATTCGAGTGAGAGAATGCATAGAAACTGACAAAAGAAGGCCATTCCTCAAAGTACCGCTCGCTGGGATTTTCCCTAATTCTCCCTCCAGCCGATAGGAACGCGAGTGTGTGCAGACTGGCGAAGGCATCGGTGTGCTCCCTATGGCTCTATGTGGCGTACCGTTTCACACTTGACCTCGTCACTTTCTTTGTTGACAACCGGCTCATTCTCTACATCGAAACGGATTTATTCATTCCGCACAAGATGCTTCCCGAGTTCCTCATTCCTTCGGTGTACGTCATTGCTGTCTTGGAAATGTTGATCAACAGGATTTACGTAACCGCATCGGTGTCGTTTTGCATCCTTTTCTTCATTCTCGTGAATATGGTCAGTTTGACGTCGGAAAACGAATTATCACTATATCGCCGAGGAGTCACGCATCCTCTTTCTAGATGAGACGCTTTAGAATAGGTGGAAAGACGCATGTTTTTCGATGACGACTTTAACTTCTACAGCTCTTCGACTCGAAAGTTCAGCATTTCGATGATGAGCTTCGCAAATTGAGTGACGGAGAGATACATAATATGGTGGTCGAAGATCAGGCGAAGGAGCTACGGCTGCAGCACGCGAGAGTCTGCGAATACGTTCAAGCATTCGACGAAATTTTCTGTTTGCAATGCTTCTTGTGGCACGGATTTTGCGTGGCTCATGCCTGCGTGGAGTCTGGCGCCTCATTCCTTGTGAGTAGCTCGCTTCTTGAAGATTATCCAGATTTTTTTTAAGGTCATTCCGGGTTGATTTCGGCCGTCCCCGATTTAGGAATCAGAGTTCATATTCGAAAATGCAACGGATTTCGCCCTTGAGATGGCTCAGTCGATCGAGCATCGCGCTCTACCCTTTGGAGAGACCCTTGCTCGTGTTCCCCAGATCCAGATTGTTCCAATGAGCTCGGCCAGGGTCCTCTCCATGTGCGCAATCCAACGGGTGGTATGTGGAAGAGAACGCCCTCGGAAATTCGGAATTTGTGAACGACTGCTACGACTGTGCGGAGTCGAGGCAGAAAGCCGAGGCAGCTTTGCGGAGAATCTTCTACCCGGAGCATAGTCCTTGTATGGCATCACGTGATTAGCTTCCCCAGTTTCTGAGCTAGGAGAACAGGAGACACGAGCTGAGCTTTCTGTTCAGGAGATCACCTCTGCCGCAGTCGTCCGGGGAACAGACGGTCCAGGGCAAAAGCAATATTGCGTGACCCCCATTATCGTCTGATGCCGTCATCTATTGCAGATGATTAAGAGGAATTTCGAACTTCTACGTTTACTTGGAAGCCTCGCGAATATATCGCTGACGTTTTCACTCATAGCCGCTTTCACGGGGAGCGCAGCACTCGCTTGCGAATGCAGACACCGATCTCGAGTACTGGTCAACTCTTTCCAGTCTAGAACTACCGGAGGGGCTCCGGTATCCCATCAGGCTAGTGACGGGAATTATTGATTCATCGGAGCGGTTCCAGACGATTCTTGATAAATTTTGGAAGCATCGGGTATCTCGACTGAAAGGATCGCGCTTCCGTCCACAGATACGCTTACTGCTCAGTCAAATGGAACAGAAAGTGCAAATTACGGCATGGAAAATTTATAAACTCGACCGCGCGGCGATCATGACCACCTTGGGCTGTTGTGTCTCCTACGTCGGCCTAGTTCTCCAGACCACGAAAGATATCCTCGAAGATTGAGAGCCTACGCACACTTCGAGGCGTTAGGAGCTCGGATTAGGGGTGAGACGGGCTCGGAAACGTGCGTTGTGAAGTGAAAGAATCTCGGACAATGATCGGGTCGAACCTTGAATAGGGAAGACGACTTCCTGTTCCTTCTCTCATGCTGATCTTTCTTTCCAGCTGTTGAGGAATTCCGACCGATATTCCACCTTCTACTTCACTAATACCTAGCTCAACTCATCCATCTAATGCTACTCTCATGCTTGTACTCGGGTCGCTAGCAGGAATAAGCGTCTCGTGGAAATCCTGCTCGGCTATCCAGAGCGAATGCTCCATCTGTGGCTCCGTCACGTACATATCTTTCGAAGTCCTCTATAGAGCTTAGAAAAAATAGAACCGTGTGGTCAAGGGAGGATGGGCTCGTGATGTTCACGGGACAGCGGTCGGGATGTGCTTCATCTCCTTCTTCAATCTCCTGTCAGGGAGGATTTGTTAGAGAGCATGGACTTTTGGAGAGCGGGATGACAGAATATCTAACGCGGGCATCGAGATCGAGCTGCCACGAATAACCTCTAGGGTTTTTCCCATCCTGGGCTGCGTCTCGGCATTTGTCGATTAGGCTGCCTTGCAAAAGTCGATTCTAATCAGCCTGGAGCAGCGTCCTCGCCAATCTATATCAATCGCTCGCTTCAAGCGAAGTAAACAGTTCGTGGTCAATGCACAGTGATCACCGACATTGTGATGGGCGACATTCGCCCGCTAGCTCAGTGAGAGGAATAATCTGTTCTGCTCTGTCAGTAGGCTCTCCCTTCTGAACCCCGATCCCTGGTTTCCGGGGAACCCTCCTAGCTTCATGGATTGATCGAACAAGCTTGCTCCAGAGAACACGTCAATCCCTCGATGATTTACTAAGGGGATCGTGGAAAATTCATTATTTCCTTGAGGTCAGCCCTCCAAATTTGAATGCGTTCCGACTTCCATACCGGAACGTCTCCGGAGCCCTGTGCGCTCGGCGACTTGCCGATATCGGAAAGAAGAAATCGCGGAGTCTCGGGACATCGGTGCTCGCGGAAACAGTGCTCTTTGTTGAACATGTGGGAATTACGGAGAGGTCGCAAACATTGGATATACTGTGGCCGCTCCCCAGAAGGCCCCTTCCGGCATCATTTCGAAGGCATTCATGAGTAAATATATTGAAAACTCTGATAATCATACAGTTCTGATTAGAACCTCTAGATCTTCCGATTTGGCTCCAAGAGGAACTACACTTCTCCTGTGAACTTCCAGGGCTGCTACGGGACTGAATTCGCTGCAGAAATTCGGCAAGTCGATCAACCAGTTCATGTTTGCCCGATTCATGTCCATCGGCGTCTTGAGGTTCTTCTTCGCTCGACACCTGGTCGTTGCGGCAGCGTCGGACGTGGTGAGAGTTGGTGCGAGTTTGACAGCGCTGTGAGTGCTGAATACGAATTCGGATAAGATGCACTCGGTAATTCGTGTCATCGATGAAGCTCCCACAGGAGGTTTCGAAAAATCTGGTCGAAATATGAGTCGGGGCATGCGAGGAGTCTGGCGTTAACTTCTCCAAATCACCGCGCGCTAGGATATTCACGAATTCTTTCTCTAGCCGACAGGAATACGAAAGTTTGCAGGTTGGCCGAAGTATCGTTAGCCTTCTTATTGCTCTACGTGGGAAATCGCTTCGCGCTGGATGTCGTCACTTTTTTTTTGTTGATGATCGCCTCATCTCCTACCTCGAAACGGATTTGTTCATTCTGTGCAGGGAGCTTCCCTCTGTGTTCATTCCTCCGATGTACGTCATTGCTGTTTCGGACATCCTGATCAACAGAATCTTCGTGACTGGAACTTAGACATTCTGCATTTTGGCGTAGAACTACGCCGTACGGCTCGGTTCGAAAAAAAATCGTCACGGAGAGGGGGAAAAACTATTGTTTCGACGCAACAATAGACGCCTCGGAGAGCGAACTTTCAGGATAACGAACCTCCCGAATCGACACAATTGACCCGCATTACAAACCTGTTTGACCCGGCTTAGGAACTTTCTCAGATTTCTGGAGAGAATCGAAGCGGATCTCCCAGGTCTCGGGACTTCGGAATTCTCTTTTTTTTTCTGCTAGCGCGTCGACCCAGAAATTCTTCGAAGAACTTCAGCCGTTGTTCGCTCATAGTGATTTTGTCCCTTCAAACGAATCGACGTAGTTCTACGCCATTATCGGTTTGGCTCGTAGCCAGATTTTGACGTGAAAACGTCTTTACCCAGGCTCGGGTTACCTGTTCGATGTACTTCGTCATCCAAATAGCCATAACTTGTCGCACTTTGCGGTCTTATATCTCGATCCTCATTCACGCTGGCCGCAAACTGATTCTTGTATCGAAAGCGGAATTACCGGGATTCCCCTCTGAACGAGATCCTGTCGCGAAGCGCTACATGGTTGCTCCATGATTTCGGTTTTTCTACATACCCCTCGATCAAGCTCGGAATCTGATAAATAATAGTGAATTCTAGGCTTCTCGTGGGGTTTTAAAAGGAGAATCTTATATATGGAGCTCGATAGAGAGAGTCTGTCGCATCGTAATCGAAAGGTTCCTAATCTGGGAACGCTGGTCTATGATGAGATGTTGCTTCATCAGTAAAACAATGCTGTATCAATCCTTCCATCCAAAGAATGTCGACGTCATTCTCATACGGGTCTGCGCCTTGCGCGTCAACTCCCTCGCTCTACGACCGTCCGATTTGGGAGCAAGCTCACACCAAGCCACATCACGAAAGTGATTGCACGGAAAGCTATCACTCGTTCGGTTCTCACGAGGTAGAATCCTCGCGAATTCACCCACCGGAAACAACTTCGCCACCCATAACCATCCACATTCCAACTCACTATGGATTCCATGTCCGTCGATGCTGAGTCTAACTAAATTCTCCGATGAACGACAACAACAGTAACCGCGACCTCTCATCAGCTGCAAGGAGGAATCCGCATCAAAAACAGCTCTGGACCGAAATCAATCTAGCCCGTGCGGTCGAATAAGGAGGACCAATTATCCGCCGGCAGTCTCGATTGGCCGGAATGAATACCTTTCAGGCACATGACGCATGAGAAATTTCGTCCACCAATACCCTCAAGACGTTTTCACGCATGGAACGGTGATGTCCCAGACTTAACCTAGACTGAAATTTTTTTCTTCGTTCTCGTCAATATGGTCAGCGAAATCTCGAAAATAGGAGTCACAATGTATCGAACTCCTGCCGAGATTTCGGCCCAGAAGAGGAGAGGGCATGAGGTACGGGACATGTCATGCAATGATAAATCCATTCTTTCCAGCTGTCCGACTCAAAAGTTCAACATTTCGATGATGAGCTGAGCCGATTGAGTGGGGAGAAGACACGGGTGCTCGACGCATCTCAGTCCGATAAAGGAGCTACAAATGAGGCATGCGAGATTCTTCCGATACGTTCAGATCTCTGATACATTTTCTATGCACGGCCTCGCTTGGCACTCTCTCTGCGTGGCCATGGCTTGTACAAAGTCTGCTGCTTCGGTTCAAGCGAGTGCCCCGATCTTCTGTTCAAGCGCAGGCTCGTCGGGGGGGGGGGGGTCGGACGGAATTCTTTGCCGTGCACAGAGCTCAAGAGATGGTTGAAACCGTGCGGAACAATCCGCTTGGCAGGCTCGATTTCATTCCTGTAAATCGTTGGTTATGGATCTCCTTCGGGGAACCTTCAGAGGTCCGACGTTCCACATCCGTTCCACATCCCCTGTTGGCACTCATCCGAATTCGAATATGAGCGGAAGGAAATGAGATTCCTGAGTGAGGGATGAAGACCGAGGCTCGCCGTTACCGTGTTCTGTGATCACCGACCAGCCGAGATGAGCTTCGTATCATACGAGCAATCGACTTATCATCGCGAAGCGTCTCTTGTCCTCCGAGAATCCCACGCTAATGATTGTGAGCCAGCTGGGGAATTTGAATCGCACCCCTTGAATTTTTTGTCACCCCAGCAAAGACGTAAAACGGCGTCGCGAGCACAATTCTGATTTCCGGAACAGTCGCGTCGTGGATGCCGAAATCTCAGAGACGAACCTGGTCGCCGGAGAAATTGAATTAGAAGAATTCTCAGGGAATCGTAGAATGACGTCTGCATGATCAATGCGGCTCTAGGATGCGCCGACAAACCAGAGAACCAATTCCACCTTGAGGCAAAGCGAATAACTCGCGCGATCAGCTCATTATGGCCTCATCCCTTGATCGATTGCAGATGATGAGGAAGAATTTCGAGCTGTTGCGTTTCCTTGGAACGATCGGGAATATATTCATAATGGTGATCCTCCTGGTTTCTTTCACGGAGAGCGCGGCACTCGCTTGTGAGTGCAGGGACAGATCCCGAATATTCGTCAACTCCCTGGAGTCCAGGACGAATGCGGAAACTCTCGTGTCCCATCAGGCTAGTGGAGGAACTTATTAGGAGCTCTCATGACGTTTTCTCATACATTTTTCTATGAGCAGGACAATCGGACTTCCTCCGGCTGCTTGACTCTGATGATTGCGCTACGGTCCGCAGATTCGTCTATTTGTCAGTCAAATGGAGCAGAGAGTGCAGATCACAGCCTGGTGAATGTATAAACTCGACCGCGCGGCGATTATGACGAATTTGGGTGCTTGTGTCACCTACGTCGGCCTAGTCATTCAGAGAACGGAGGCTGTTCTCGAGAATTGAGCGGCTGTGAAAACATCGAGGCGTCTAGGATTTCGATGTGAGAGGTGAGCGGAGCACTGGAATGTCCGTCGTGATCTGGGAAAATGACGGACAGTGCTCATGAGCTCAGAAGTAAGCGAGAAATGGGTCGAGGAGTGCTTGTTCTCCACCTCAGGCTGTTTCTTATTCTTCTTTCTTATTTCCACCTGCTGACGCTATCAGTTCGGTGATGGATCGATGTTTTGCATACCCCGATAATTTATGGCCCTCGACGCCTTAACCAAACCGACTCCTCGTGAAGTTCTCGCTCGTTCAAATATCGAGCGGGGATCCTGGCCTGTCGTTGCACGAGCGTAAGCGAAAACCGGCTCTCATTGTCGTTTAACTCCGTGACCCATTGCACTTGATGAGGATAAATTTTGTTTTTTTGGAAGTTTTGAGATTTTATGTCTAACGCAGGTCCTAATGACGTTTCGCGAGGAGCGGGGGGAGATCTCGAATATTCGTTAACTCCTTCCAGCCTGGGACCGGTGCTGTCACTTCTGTATCCAATCAGGTCAGCCACGAGAGTTATTGCTGTCTTCCGGGGCCATTCTAGAGACTTTTTCTAACATCTTTATCTATACCCTTATTTCCCTGTTAATGAAGCGTGACTGTCCGTGATCGCGAAAGTTACCAAGAGTTCCTGAAATCCTGCTCAGAGCTTCGTTGTTCTCCGTCGAGTTCGGAGCGCGTGCGAAGAGGTCCCACAATGCTCATCGGATGGACCGAGACCACCAGCTGCTGCCGCCACGATGGGTCGAAGGCTTTCTCTCTGATTTTCTGCCGGTCGTTTGCCGGGGCATCGTCTCCGTTTCCGATCAGGGGCTGGAACCAAGCACTCCGCCTTCATGCAGTGAGCTTTGCAGCCCCCCGCGACTCAATAGCTCGACTCGTTCAGGAGGAATCGTGTGGCTGAATAAAGCAACGATGACGAAATTCATGGAGCTACGAGCCAGTCAATCCTTGCTGAGATCTCTGAAGGCTCCAAAGTTCCGGTAGAGCGTGAGGCTGATATCGATTACGTAAATCACAGTGAGAGACGATCCGGAAAACTCCTGAATATCGATTCCTCGCATTTTCCGGAAAATGAGGAATGCGCGAAAGCAGACGATTAAGCCTTCTGATGGAGATGACGATTGATCGAGTCATTCTCACTCATGTTTTTGCTGTCGAGTTCAATCATCGGGCGCCGATTGTAGCTGGGCAAGGGGGACTGGCCGACGACTCGGAGTCGCTCAAAAAATTATAACTCGAGTTCCCGTGTTTTCATTGAACCGTCAACGACTTGACGCTCCAAACCATGCTTGGGCCTTGGGACGCCCCTCATGTGGAGAGATAGTCCAACGTGTTCGAAACCGAAAAACTCGCGCGGAATAGTTCATCGTATCTCGGAACGATTCCCTCCCTTGCAGCCTGGAGCTGGAAGCTATAAGATTACTGCAGAGCTTCCAGGAGCAGAGGAATTGCTCTCGGGTGTCTGTCTGTCTGTCTGTGACCCGCTGCGGATCGTGATTGCGTTTTTCTCGTCAGATGGCGCGATGGCGAAGTAGCTACGCTTCTCACCTCAACCGGGACCCCCTACCGGAAGCGTGATTGATTTCGGGAGGGGAAAGCTCGAGGCCACGGGAGGACTATACCGATATGCATGGACCGGAGTGCGGTTGGGTGCGGAGTGATCAGCCCGCTCAAATGTGTCGCTCGGACGAGACTTTCGCCCTATGGTAAGCCCCTTCCCTGATTTTCTTCTCAAGGACCGAACACGAACTCTTCGGAACGCAAGCGGAGTGCTCGCAGTTTTTACTCGTCAGGAAGGGGTTCGATCTCCGATGCCAGCTTGTGTGCATCGTTCTTCATGCGATGGATGCTGATCGAGTCCATACTCGTAAGCAACGCTCGTCCGCTGATGTCTCGAACCTCGAAGTCTGGCTCTCTGAATGATCCTGCTCAGAGACGGAATCTCTACTCAAGCTTCCAATGGATGAAACCCTCTCAGATGATCTTTTTATTTCGAGTACATTCTGACTTGATATTCCGAGTTGTGTGGTGTTATTGCTTGACTTGTTTCTCAGTGTTCGTCCTTCCTACATCGGTGGTCGTATTGTGAGTGTTATCAATCGACTTACATCGTCTCAACAACGGCAATCATAATGTCTGTCGTTCAATTGCGGTTCTGCTCCTAGCGAACGACTGCAACAACAAAATATACATAACTTACTTAATTATAATCTTGATGGTGTAACGGAACCTACGTCTTCTCCGCGATGATCTCTATCTCACCGATAGTATGTGATACAGGTATATTGCGATTCTTATCTTCATCCTCAAGCATTCCGATCGGCTGTGCGCCATCGGCTCAAACGAATGCTTCTCCGGGCGCCAATGAGAGCTTTACAAAAGCTCTCCCGTGACCCATCATGAGTTGACTGACTCTAACCTCAATTACTATAGTACTTGTCGCGATCCAGGTGGGCGATGTCCACCATCGACGATTTCCGTCGACAACCCAGTTCTCTCTCGAGTCGGCAGCAGAGGATTCCTTACGATGGATTCGCTCAATCGGATGGGGCACTGCGTCTTCATCGTAAAAAACTTTCTTCCACTGATCCAATATCTGTCGTGGCAATGGCTTCGCGATGGGTATGGCGAAGATTTCCTCGCTCGACGGGAGCTCGAGGTTCTTCAGTCACTTACTCCGGCTATAGCTAATTGTCGGTATTTCGGTCACTGAACTCGCATCGAAGTTCCGAGATGCATTTCAATCCTGACTGAATCTCCTGGATAGCAGAAAGTAAAAATATAACGTCGCTCCATCGAATGCTTTGTGTCAAACTCAACCCCTGTTGCTTCTAATAATTACATTACGCGTAGGATAGTCACATCTTCGTTTGCGATATTATCTCCCCGTATCTACACTGCGCTAGTCTGATAGCTTCCATTCTGCGAAGCGAACTCACTACAGCAAGCTCCTTATTTGTAACGTTGGAATACATCGGGAAATGTCTTGTGTGCTGTGCTCGATGTTCTTCGGGTATAATTAGCTTGAGCCTCCGCAAACATCCTAACTACTGACGAACTCCGGGACAGAGCAGTCGAAGTGATCGCAGAAATCCTCTCACCGGGCCAGGGAGCGGAAGTTCAAGCCCTGACAATAAGCCCAATATCCAGAACTCGAGGATCGCTTCTCGTGGATATCGCTTCGATTACGGTTCCATGCGCCTTCAGTTAACACATCGTGTAGGTGTGCAGCTCGCAGCTCACGGCTCGCAATCTGGTTCGGTGACTTCGGCTCAAAGACGCTCAACTTGATCTTCGTGGCTAATTACAAGAAGTGCCGGATTCGGAGCCGGAGGAATCGGAGGAGGTGCTTGGAGCTTCGTCTGTTTCTTTGTGGCTAAGTTGTTCCCGTCACTACTGCTACCGCTGTTGCCGGGGGCTATTTCCCTAGCTGGGGAAGTGGCTTTAGGCGAGGGCGTCATTGCCGGCCCAGCCGCCAGGTACGAGAAAACACAGAGTACAGCGTAGAAGATGTTGTACGCCATCTTGGATCGGTACTTGCGCTCAGAGATTTTCTTCGTGTTGGGATCTGAAAGCGGAAGAAATCGCATCAGCTGGCGGCTTGCTCGCTTTGAACGAAAACGAGATCGTCGGCGAAGGCTGGCACATGATAGATCGGTGCGAGAACTCACTGTATTCCTCGAGAACGAAGACGCCTTCATCTGTGTGGTAGCATTTGTAAATGTTCTCGACCCGCACGAAGAACTGGAATTATTTTAAGCTTGAGATAATGAATATTCTAGGGGTGGAAGCTGACATGAGCCTGGAGGCTGATACGGGGCAGGATCAGCGCTGCTCTTTGACACAGCCAGAAGCAAACAATCGTACTCTATCTCAACCAGGGATGGTCCGAATGGTGTTCGAGGCTATTCGAACGATCGGGCGACAGATCTCTGAACTTACTTTGCTATTTTCGAAGAGTAGTCCCACTCCGTCAACGTAGACCTGGAGTATGCCACCCTCTCCAGTCTGCATGTCTTCGATGGGGAACTCTCCTCCGAGGTCGGGGAGGGGCTTCCTCAATCCGTCGCGGCTGATGGCATTGTCCATGGC
The DNA here is from genome assembly GCF_000255335.2 of Galendromus occidentalis. NCBI lineage: Eukaryota > Metazoa > Arthropoda > Arachnida > Mesostigmata > Phytoseiidae > Galendromus > Galendromus occidentalis. Next base: position 844,633 of record NW_003805179.1, on the reverse strand, counting down.
ACTTTTGATACAGTAATACAATTTCTTGCACTTGGACGTGTAGTATTTGTGGAGTTGCATTTCTGCCCCCGACTGCCGCCAGAGGCACAAAACGTTATTTGTGGGGCAATAGGTAATGTTGACGATCCTCTCGAAGAAGTACCTCTCGACGATACTGCCATTGGCGGCGCGGACGATCAAGCCATCTTCCCGAACCTGCGAGGAGCGATTCTTATCAGTCAGGAGGAAGTCGGGTCATCGGAAATATCCTTCGGAATGCGTTGTTACGAATCTGAAACAGCGGCACCGATTCTGCTCCTGTACCAACCTCCATGAAGCGCGTACACTCTGCTGAATCATTCCCTAAGCGCACCGTGAAGGTTTGACGCAACACTTGCTGACTCGCTAAGGGCTTCAGACTGAGCGAATTCCCCTCCAGATGATCCAGTTGGTCAAGAACATCGTTCACTTCTGCGCTGTACGCTAACGATATGTGACACTTACCCAACAAACGACGGACCTGCGGACAGAAACACGACTCAGCTTCCGCATCGGCAGTCCCCGATTATTCGAGAGCGTCTCTAACAATCGAGAGCGTCCATACGAAAATGATATGACTAGTCATTGATAAATTTCCAATTTATCGACTCGAATCACTGACCTTTTGTCGCAAACGATCCTTACTAACGTTCATCATAACCATGAAAGCAATTAGGTTTTGTAGAATAACCGCAAGAAGCCTATCCTCATCCTCTTGTAGTCTTTTCTGGTCTGAATTATTCAGGCCAGTGTATCTGTGGGACAATAAAATGTTCTTGTAGAAAACTCGGCGTTCTGTCCGATGCTCAAGCCGCAGGGCACGTTCCGGAGAGCTGAATGCTGGGTGCTAAATGGTCGAGGCATGTAGAAGTTCTGCTCACCTTTCCATCATTTCGCCAGGCTTCTGGTCCATGCCTATGAGATCGCGTTCCTGAGTTACAGCGTCGTAGAACACATCTTCCCAGAACTCCATGTTGTCCCACAATGTACTCTTGTCCTTGATCAACTCTTGGAAGACGTAAATTCGTTCTGGGGGTTCGACGCTCGACATACGATGGAGAACTTTGCCCGCTTGACCTGGCTTCCCGGCACACCAAAACGACTCCTTGCGATTGCCGCCGAGTGACACCTGGTAATGATGAGGATTATTGCCTTCGTCATCTGAGGGTGCCTTGACGCACTTCTTGGGAAATTCCCACGTCTGGAAAGAAACGAGAGACGGCGACTCTACGAACCAGGTCAGCGTCGCTGTCTGAGATCGCGGATCGCGCCGCAGAACCTTTCCTCTCCTTCCGTTGTAAGAACAGCGGGTTCGTAGATATGGATCCCGTGTCCGAAAGGTCGGACTGGAAAGAGATTCCACAACGAATAAATATGAATGGAAAAATTCACATGAGGTGGGAAAATCTCCCGTTCCGGGATAATGACGTCGTGCATTCCAAAATATAGAGATATTGAACCGATAGCCTACTTGATTATTGGCGTTGTTGGCTATCTTGTTCATCATTTTCTTCATGCTGGAGAGTCCTGTCTTGAACATATCCGACGTTGAAGAATCGCTGATGGCGTCCACCTTGGAGAAAACCCCGCCCCGAGCGAACAAGCTCTTCCCCATTCCGAGATCTATGGAGGGACGATTGCTATTCGCCCGCTCTTGGCCTGAAATTGCGAGCGATTTCCCGGTCGATAAACAAACGTTTCCGGAGCCTTCCGACTGAAATGCCGATCGCTATCGCATCTCGTGCGAGTGCCTTCGATCCACGTGAATTTCACAATCCGATTACCGACCTGCTGCAGCTGGATATACGGTTTCCGTGGATATCGCGGAATGCGTGCTCATCTGCGAAATACTCTGATTGCTTGCCGATCCCAGCAGGTTGTTGCTCAAGCTACTCCTACTGCTCCTGTTGCCTATGGTGTCGTAGTAATGGGTATGGGCGATCTCAAGTACCTGCGATCGACAGAACCCGACTTATTCGGCGTCGAGTCCCGCATGGAACGTGCGCACGGTCCAATCGTTCGAGTGAGGGCTGAGATTGCTTTTCCCCGCTCCATCAATGAAGCATAACAGACCGAGCCGCGAGTTACCTGCATAGCACTTGCGATGCCGCCAGTCCCGCACTTCTGATAATCGTGTTCTAGGCCGGCTATGATGTATTGCAGCATCTTCACGGTGCCTTTGAAGACGTCCTTAGTGATGCGGACGTCTTCAATGTTGTCCTCGGGGCCAACCTTGTGCTCAAAAGCCTTGTTCAGCTTGGAAAGCACAAAGTTCCGGTGTCCTTCATCCCACATCAGTTGTTTGACTCGATTCTGTTGGAAGAAATTCACGCCTCTGCCATCTGCGACTCCCATCACGACTTCGAGTAGAAAGCGTTGAAGTTCACTGAAAGAGAATGAACGACCATCCCGGTCCCACGTTATTTTCTGGGAGACCAGACGTCTTCGGCGAGATTCCGTCTTCTGGTTGGTAAGCTCGGGATCATCCACTCACCTCGGCTCGAGTGAGTTCCGTCCCCCATGTGACCCTCCGCTGAATTTCCTGTCGGCTTGATGTGACAGCTTGCTAAGTTGTGCCTTTGCTAACGGAGCTAACGGTTCCGACTTCTCTTTAGTTTTGCCTGCAATTGATTGCGCATGCTAGCTAGTGTCCAATGGGAGACTTGTTCCGCTGAATGCGAACTGAAGCAGTCGCACTTAAGGACCGAGGCGCTTCCAAGTCAATGCGCTCGATTGTGCAACTCACTGATGAATCCAGAGATAGCGTGTTTGGTCTGATCGGCAATTTCTTTCGTTTGGTCGGCCACTCTATCGAGACCGCTCTCATTCAGCATTTCCTTGGCCTCAGCCATGCGTTCTCCACTGAGGGCCTGTTTGAACTTTTTCTTGCTTGCGCTAGCGGCTGTCTTGCTCAGCTCTTCCGCGACTCTGCCGGCCTGAAAGGATTCCGGACACTCGGTCAGATACAAGATACGACTTTGCGCAACACAGAGACTCGGCGGCTCGCAATCAGCACTGCGCAAATTGTTGGCGAGGCGAACTTACTTTCCCGAGGCCTTCTTTAGCTTTGATCATTTTCTCCATGAGTGGCTTGCCTTGGGCGTTCTGACCGAGTGAGCCCGCGCGGTGGAGAACGCCGCTGAGCTTCTTTGCAATGTGTTCCACTTCCTGTGCGAATTCGTCATCTTCCCCCTCGTCTGGAATCCGCGCTCGTTAATCAACCGGGTCGGAAGTCCCGCATTCAGAGCAAAAAATTCCCACGCCGGGCTTTTCAGCCACTAGGGGAAACGAGACTGCGGTGAAATTACGTCAACCTGAAATTCGCTCACCACTCCTGACGCCATCGTCCGAATCCTCATCGTAGCTGCTGCTCTGACCGCCCTTATCATCATCTTTTTTGTTACTGGCGAGCGCTTCGTCGGAAAGTGAGCTGTCGCTAAACGAGTCTCTCCTCTCTCGCGCGGTGTGCTGTGATGATGGAGTGCCCGGAATAACCAACTGGGTTGGCGGCTGGTAGACGAGCAAATGATCAAAAAGTGCCGGGAAGTCCCCTGTGGGGTGTTGTCGTTCCTCTATCTGTTTCTCGGCCATCGAATCTGCGGAGCGAAAACGCGAATAATTCGAGGGAGCCTGAATGCGTTCCTGGAGCTCCGCCGTCAACAGCGGAAGCGCGTTCGCGGCCTCTACACCCCCGAATAAGTTAGACTTCTGTTCTTAGCTAGGTAGTATCTCGGGCCGAGTTCATCGCGAGCGGGGAGCCGGGAATGGGGAAGTTGCCTTCCCGCAGAATCCCACCTGTGCGGACAAACATGGGCTGCTGCTCGGTGTCTTCGTCCTCTTCCTCGGACAGAGATCGTTCGCTCTCGCAGCCGCTCTCGGCGTCTTGTTTGCGACTCCGATCTCGAACATCTTTGAGAATTTCCTCGAGTTTTTCACTCCAAACGGCGACGCGGACGGATTCCAATTCGTCACTGTACCACTTTGGCTTGTCACCGATCGTCATGGCGTCCGAGATGCCTGCAACGAGATTCAGTCGGGACATCCAGTATTGGGTCCGGGGTTCTGGGAGCGGAACCGGGGAGCTCGGGGAGCCGTGAAAGACGCGAGAAGCACCCACCTGTATTAATTCTCTCGAAAGCCACGTTTGAGGGCTTGAGGGCCCACTCGATGAAGTATTCGACTGCTTGAGTTCGCACCAGCTTCCGGAGGAACGGTGGCGGCTCGCCGTTCTTTTCGGCGCGAGACATGAGAAAACTGTTCACTTGAAATGCCACCACGGGCCGGGGATATAGACGCAGGGTGCGCGTGTGCTCCAGAACATTCTGCAACACTCCAGATGAGTTGAAAAACTTCACCAGCGATACACGGATTGCGACGTCAACCGTGTCGGCGTCCAGGACTAGTGAAGCCGAGTTCCGTCCTTTCATCGACTCGAGGAGCTGCGGGATGAATGTCTCGTGAAGAAAGTCGACCTCCAGAATCGATCGTTCGACGTCTCGACACTTGTTAATTCGTATTCGATTCGTTCAGACCGACCTGTGAGAAATAGTGGCTGAGTAGAGCGCCCTCGGGATGAGGCAGAGGTGGCATGGGCTCGCATCCGGGCGGCCGAGTGATTGTGCAGGTGTCCAGGTTAACGAGCCACACATCGTTCGGCAACATTAGTTTTTTCGATTTTGTAACAAAAAATGAAGCGGGGACGCCTGCATCGGTAGAAATGCTCGTGAGCTAACTCGCTATGCTTCGCCGTTGTATCACTCGATCCATTGCCGACTTATATGTAGGTGACAGAAATCTCGCTCACCGATTATGTACGGCGTCGGCGCCAAAAGAAGCTGTTCGGCCTCGTCTATGATAGTGGGTAACAACGGAATCACAGGGAACATATATTCCAAGGGATATAGTAACGCAACCAGCGACATAATAGAAATTGACAAGGCGTTGTAGTCACGGGACTGAAGGACAACCTGTCGGTGGAAAGGGATGGGCTGAGTGTACTGACATGCCTCGGGAAAAAATCATTCGTATCTCGAGCGTACCGGGAAGCCAGCGGTAGGTCGGATACGAACTTCCTTACGAGCCCTTGTCCCGCCCCCCCGAACCGCTGCGCCGCATGGACCGAGACTCGCTCTGCGCGAAAGTCGGAACAATTCTCTGCTGACGTCGTGATTGCGGTAGCCACTCAACTCAGCTCACCTTGTTCTCGAGTAGAATGCATTTGAGCACTTCAACACAGTTGTCGATGCCTAGTAGTTCCAGTGGTAAGTGCACAGGGAAGTCGAGCAACGAAAATCGTTTGTGGTCGGGCAAAGCGAAAACAATGGGTTGCTCTTTCTGGCACATCGACAGTAATTCCACCTGGAATAGATGGAAGCCAATTTTCTTGAGGTTTCGGATACGAGTCAGGAATCGTACGACTTCACGAATCGTTCACTATCAGCACTCAGAGCCTGATTAATAAATAGCCCCAGCCCAAATGCCCCCGAATTCGCCCTGTACGTCGGATCCGAGTGGGTCAGGCACCCATGTCGGCTCCCGGCTCAGGAAAAATATCCGGTCGGAATCCGCTCGACTCGTGTCTGCCGCTGACCTACCTCGACCTTTGTTTTCTCGGGTACCGGCACAGGCAGCGATAAGAGACGGAGGATCCATTTCTCAATCTCTTGTACGATTTCCAATAACGCGGGACACAATGATGAGATTGCGGCATGCGGCGAAACGAAGGTTTGCCACAACGAGTCCCTGCAATAGGAAGATTGATCGACGTCAGCATCGTGAGCGACTTCCTCCGGAACTTGGATTCTCGAATCGGAGGCGCTCTGGAGCGCTGTGGCAACAGGATTGAGGAGGAGAGCAGAAGAGGGCAGGATCTGACAGCGAGGGCCGGCTGCTCTGACGGTGAAGAACGTGATTCGGACGAAGGCAATATCGTCTTCCGGGACTGCCGAGGGACTCACTTTTGACAGGGCTGCTGACACGTGCACTTGATCCCTGCATCGTTGATGGTGTCCAAGATGCGTTTCAGCTCGAGCAAACACTCACGAAACGTCGAAAAAAACGGATGGTGAGAAATGACGCAAAATGACGTCAGGCTGAATAAAGTTCGCGCTCCTGCCGACACTTGCAACTTGCGTTGAAAGTTCAGGCAAACTCCATAACGGACGCGGCTCGAGTCCTTCTCGGTCAATGAGAACACAAACGGTTCCACTTCGCGTAGACCGAGCTGTTTCGGCCCGCGCACTTGACATCCTTCCGGTTGGCAGAAGTAGCTCACGTCGTGAGGAAGGGCGAAGTCGGCGTGGTCGCTTATGGGATAGCGGCGGAGCAGTTTTGGCAGCTGCACCTGAAAGTGGAGACTCCGAGTGAACTTCCAATGAGGCTGCGCACACCCTCCGCGACGCCCCATTCTAAATCGAGCTGCTCGTAAAAGCCCACCGGAAGCGCTTGGCTCGAGAAGCTATTTGAATAGACCCACTGAAATCCGTGGGGCTGAGGGCAAAAGCGTGCAGCCATGGGAATTATCAACTTTGGAACGCTCCCACAGAACGAGCTGTGAAGAGTGATTACTTGTTCTCTCTCTGGATGGCTGACCTTTTTATGATGGTTCGAACTCGCGCCCACCACGACCAAGTAGTCGACAAGGCGAGGACAGAAATATTTTCCGACGATGTCCATTACTGCCTGGGCAGCAACTCAGCTCGGTGCTGGCGGAGCCTTGGCACTCATCTGGTCCTGAAAGGATGGAAGACCCGTTTTTATCCCGAAGAGATACCACAAGACCCTCATGGCGAGCACGGCTCCATGTGGGTCGTGGACACGAAGCGCGGAAGTCTCGTCTGGGGCCACCTCGCGTCCCATGATCTACATGCCGGTTGCTGATGAAGGATTACCCTATCAGGCTATCAGTTGGATCGTCCGACTCAAACCCCCACGCTGAACAGTAAGGATACGCTAGCATGTGTATTGTGTATCATCTGGCCGGACTCATCAGGTTCGGCGTATTTCCGTCCCACGCGATTAATCGGCAATTCTGATTCGGAGCTCATGCGATGAACGCAGGGGATCGCCGTATTCTTGAATGGGGACATGTCAGCAGTCTCAACAGGGATCCGAGAGCATCCGAGTGCCTGAAAGCCCATCTGAGACAATGCGATGCCTCTCATACAAGTCATCGCTCCTCACATATGGAGCTTCATAAAGGAGAGCAATAGCGACGGAGCCGTCACGCTCCGTTCGTGATCTCTTTTCATCGGATATCGGAGATCGCCGCGCTGGCCAAAAGAAAGGGAATTGGAGCCGTCCATCCACCAGCCGTCTTAGTGCCGACCGCTGGCTCGATCGTTGTGCTGCTCTGACGTATGTACATACATATATATTTTCCAAGTGTCTACTTTGTTTAACGTCGGGGAATGATTGACGGCGAGCCAAGAAATAATATCCGCGAGACGTTGCGTCCCTCAATCTCCTACGTGTGCTGTGGCCGACGTTTTCTATTGTTAGACAAACTTTGCTGAATCGCACCTCTCCAGTCTGGCCCCATCTCGGCTCGCCTGATCAACTGATTACGTGACAGCATGTACACATCGAGCTTGCTGATATAGAAAATGATCTCCTAATTAGCGAGCTTTACTTGTTGCTTGTCGTGCGTGTTCTCCGGGGAAATTATGGTCAGTGTTCAGAGAAGCGAAGGTGAAACCACAATCGGATCGGAATGCTCATGCTGAGGAGCCGTCAAATTCATCTGCTAGATCTCGGAGGAACCTCTTTTGCGAGGTGAGTGGTCGCCACCAGAAACGCAATCATCAGCTTCGGATGTTTACCAACGCGGACAAGAGGGGAGCGAATATTGCGATCGATAAGAAAGTGACGGTTTCCCGCAGAACTCATTGAAACGCTCCCAAATCGACCCCGAGCGAGGTGCGGAGCCGGAATCTTGGGGCGATCGTCTTGGATAAAATCGATACAGCGTGGAACTCGCGATAAGGAAGGTTTCCAAGATGTCACTGATCAGGAATTCGAATGAGGGGGATCGGAGATTCGAAGATTCGCTCCGAGTCGGCTCTCTCTTGGCTGATGCCCCGGAATATCCGATGCTCGACACGATAGAGTGAGCTATGTCAGCCGAAGACTGACGGCCGTTCGGACTGTGATTCCCATTGCTTCGCTGCCCTTCTCCCCCGGATTGAACAGGACACACGGGGCACTTCCATGGGAGTTCTTGCGAATCGAAAGCATTCCGACTCTCCATGCCGGAGACGTGAACTCTGGCCTCATGAGCCGGAGAAATACGACACGGCACCAGGCGTCGGCGCCTCGGAAGCCGACACCTGAGTCAGCCATCGCCCCCCTCCCCAGGACTTTCGGGGAAGTGGGCAAAAATTACCATTTTTCTTAGCCTTCCATCGGAATTCGAACGCCCTTCACGGATTCTCTCAATTTTTCTTCGTTCAAGTGTGGGCGAACGGAACGTCGCTCTTCGTTGGAAAATTTCGCGGCAAGTGATCATTCTCGATTGTGGGGTTAGGAAACGTCGCCAAACGGAATAAGCCTGAGGCGCCTTCGAAGCACCGATATCCTCGGCTCCGAATATCTCAAGTTTCCACATCCAAGCGCAGTCGACTTCCGATACAGGCCCCGTCTGTTCGAGCACCTCCGTAGCGATTCTTGTTGTACATAGATCGCTGCAATCAGACAATCTCCATAATTTCTGTCGTTGACAGTCAATGACAGGTAGAGGTGCGGTAGATCATTCTTCCGGGCCGAGGCTTGCTTTGAATAAAATGTTTCTCGGACTGACGAAAACGGTCCTGTCACGCACGGCGTCCGACAAATCTGCGAATTGCAGTCTGTAGAAGTTTTCGAGTGGAAAATCCCTGTCGTCTCATTACTTGAGAACATTCTCAGGCTTTACGGATGTTTTCCTTAGAACGTATCGGGAACATGTATGATTCGAAGACTATTTGCGGTCGGAAGACGCTCGCGATCGTTAATCAAGTGACCCCCGAAGGATATTTGTCGCGGCCGTTCTTCAATCCAATCGAGGCGACTGCGACGAAGACAAGCACGGAGCCGGTTGGCGAAACAGTGACTACGGAAGATTCGACCAGCTTCGGAAAAATTGTTTGATCTCGCGACGAGCACACACTTCAATTCGTTATCGAGACGAATCCATCGACGAAGGATGTAGAGAAGCGATTCGACTCATCGGGGCGATGCTCGCAGTGTTCTTGAACGCAAGCAAACGACATTCGTTGTTCCCTTGACATTCATCCGCCGCGCAAGCGAACAGCGCGATTTCTCTTGTTTTTTCTCTTCATCCAGCCCGATTCCTTGCAATTTTTATCATCGCAATCGCCATCTATACACAGAACACTGGGCCGCGCGAATGAACGCGAAAGATTCAATAGGATCGGGATTTGGCTTCTGTGAGGGCACTTGGCGCGACAACACAGATTGCTACTCAGCGAAGAGACGAGTCGTGTCTACGCTCGCACACTCGTTTGTTTGGAAACTCTGTGTCGGTACATACGCAGAGAAAAGCGCTGTACGTCGCACGCAAGACACCCGCGAGCAGCTTCCTTATCGTGTTGCTCTGATTCGATGACGAGGAGGACACCCATAGAAATAAGGCTCATGGTCATCATCAATCAAAATAGTCAGCAGAGTTATATACCGAGCCCCTACGCTGACGGACAACAGACCTCGCGTCTGTATGAGGGGGTTCACTTCCAAGAACTCGTTCTAATAATTGGTAGACTCGAGAAACTTCATCTGATGAAGTTTTTCGCTCTTTCCCAACGTTTTGCGATCGGTGAAATCGAGTTTGGTTTTAGGCAGAAGCTAGGCAACCTGGTCCCCGCCGAACGAGCCGACCGTTTTCCTCGTAAGACAAGCGGAAGGAAAAGATTCGGAAGTATTCGATTAGTGAGCGATACCGAATTGCCTAAATTGACGACCGGACAAATAGAATACACCTCCCCGGTTACCGTCACTGTCAGCTCCGTCGTTTCGCTCCGCAATGCGCAGAGCGCAATGTTCTAAATTTGAGAGTTCGCGTGCTGCAGCTCCCCGTGTCGTCTTCCGAAACACACGAGAACTACATGGATTCCGTTCCTCGACAAGCTCACTGCACTGACCCACTAGACAATCAAAGCACTGACCGAATTCGGTCCCGCTGGTTGAAGGCGGAAACCGTGCCGCGGGTCGTCGACGAGCTCCGAGAGTTATGGTTCGGCACAGTCAGTGAATCGTACTCGGGAACTGTAACTCTTTCACTGAGCGGAGTTCCGTCAAGTTGCCCGAAGAACAATTTGGGTAAACGAATTCGTAGATCGTGGCAACGGTGCCCTCGCACTTCCAATCGAGTCCACCGAGTCGAAATCGGGCCTCCGATCCCGCTGGTCTTATGACCGGCGGAAGCTTCGTTGGATGGAGTCCAGTGCGCTCACCTCAGATCACTGATCACATATACTAGCAGCAGCCGAAGTTTACGTTGGAGCAGCGTCAAACTGTGCTGTTTGCTCCTGTTCCTTTGGAGAGTTATCGCAGACTGAGTGGAGGGCCCAGGCCGCCGCCGCGGTCGCCTCCTTTCGCTCCGGAGAAGGTCCTAATGCAGCCGCAGCGCCACCAACGCCATCGACACGTTCGAATCCTCGCGCCGCTGTCCTCCGTGGGACCGAGCCTTTGACATGCTGCCGCGGACGGACGGCTCCGACGACAATAATTAGCGCAATCATACCTCCCGTTGCTACGACCACCTTTGCAGCTTATCCGATTTTCCTCCATGGAGACGCTCGAGAAAATCGTCGGAATCCAATCTCCCGGCTGATCCCTTCGTTAGAGTAGCGGGTCCGTGGACTGAACCTGAGGGAACCTAGAAAGGCAAGTCGTCCTGTCTCCTGAGAAGATCAGATGGATGGGGGTCAAGGTCGACTCGGAGCAGAATAATCTATACAGGGAACATTTAGTTCTGGAAAAGCTCGCCAGTCGCGGTGAAAAGCGTTGCATCTGTATTCTACCGCCGCGGCGGCCCGGGCACGGGAAAACCTAATGTTTCTCTCGTTCGGAGCCGTTTGAGTTTTTTCTTGAGAGGAAGAATCTCCTAGCAGGGTCTCCGGAGCAGATGACAACCGAGTCCGAATTTTCCTAGCTCTTGCAGTCGTTTCTACTTTGGACAACACACTGAACGTCCTCAAGGATAGTGGATTCTGTTCCATGGACCCGGAGTGAGAATCGGCACGGACCCTTGCTAACAATGCTAGGCCCAAAGCGAAATGGAGACTTCGAGGGAACTTTATCCCGGGACCGTCGATATTCAACCTCCAGTATTCACCAATTGGAGCTCTTCTACTGAATTCTGTCCCGCCTGCTGGAACCACAGTGACGACCTCAGCCGCGGAACCCGCCCCCAAGCAATGGATCAATGTCTCATCCGATTCCTCCAAGGCTCAACGATAAAGGTCTTCGAGCGAGAGAAAGCGAGCCATCCGTCCAGATGCCCCGGATCCACCGAGAAAGAACTCTTGCAGTCCTCGTCCGCGACTGCTCATCAAGAGAACGATTTCTCGCTCTGTGGGATGGGCCGAGAAATTGGTCTCGATAGGCCGACCTTGGCAACAACTGCGAGCACCAGAGTTACTCGACTTTTTCAAATCGAGTTCCCTCCCCTTCAAGTGGTCGCTCTCGGTGATATGCGGTCAAGAGATGATGTTCACGGATGAAATAAGGTATTTCTCGCCTGAGGAGCGCCGAGTCAGCGATAGCCGATCGGCCTGCGTTCACCTAAGACTTGATGCTTGCATTTCACGAGACTGTGCGGACGGCTCTGGTACAAGTGAGATCAGATGAGTGTCGAGAAAATGAACTTGCTGGACCTTTGCTATGATAAAAGCAAACAGCCTCGGGCAGCTTCGAGACGTACACGCTGTTTTCTGCAAGTGGAACCGTCAAACTCCGACCTAGCGCCCGAAGTTCGGTTTGCCTGACTCGCGCAACCAGCGCGGAATTCTCGCTTCGAGAACGCGGCTAGGGTCGGGCATCAAGGATATGAAGCAAGCTCGGCAAAACATGATTATTCGACGCCGAGAGCGCGCCACTGAATTCAAGGGGATGATCAATTGCGTCAGGATCGCGATGCAGCTCCTTGTATGAACGAGGCTCTCTCGCGAGAAGAAAACTTTCAAGAGGAGAAGATTGCTGAGAGCGTGACGACGGATATTCAAAACACTCCTCCGAGGAGGGGCTGTGGGTTTTGGGGTGACCTGCGGTGGCGGAACTCCATTATAACAAAGTGACGAAATCTCAGATCCGAATCTCCGTTCTCCTTTCGCATATGGGAAGAACCGGTGGTCCCTTATCCTCTCGCGAATCGTGGGGCTCAACACAAGAATCTTCCTCGCAAGACCTACACGAAAATCGAATCTGGCCTGCTCCTAAACGCTGCGAGTAAGCGTCGCGCCGCGTTCGCATGAGTTGCGAACATTCTCTCGATCCACACATGAAACCTCCGTCCGGGATGGCACCCTTGGATACCACCGGCGGCTCGACTCAATATTATTCAAGGGGAAAAAGCACGAAGTATCTGGCGGCGAGTTTCGCCCGACACCATTGGAGGAAGTTCACGGAGCTGCGGAAAATATTTTTCTCGTATGCTCCTCAAGTATTCAGGCTGCGAATCGACTGTTCCTTGGGCGACACGTGTACAAGGAGCAGCGACGGAACACACGAAACTGATCGCGTCAATCGATTTTTTCTCTCGTCAGGGGCTGCCTTCCCATCGTTCTCAAACAGAGAATACTTCGCCCCGAATTCTAGACCGACGATTCGAAACCCCGCAGACCTCTATGCTACCAGGGAGCTCGCGAATTTCCCCTTCGACAACGTCAACGAAAAACTCGGGCATTGGCTACACGATCTTTTGCCGATCCAGCAGTTCCACCGAACCATAACTCTCCGGCTGTTAAGGGAACTAATCTTGCAACGGGCCAAAAGCGATGCGTCGGCGTCGGCTAAGCTGAGGGATGACGATCACAAAGCGATCTCCCCCTTGATATATGCATGTGGTATTTTCTAAGATGATCCGGATCACAACTATACGACGGAACAACCTTGCGACATGTGTACGTGAGCATCATAGCCTGGAACATCAGGTGAGAGAAGCGCCCGGATCAGACGCAGTCCTCCTACCTATCTGCTGATTCTCCCGTCTCGACCCGAGGAGAAACATGCAATGTAGACGTTCTTTTGTTCGAACGAGTCTCGGCTGAATATCTGGACCTGTGTGACAGTTCCGTTGTTTCAAAGGAGGCGTCGCTCTCCCAACGTATCAGAATATTCAGCAGACAATGAATAAATAATGAGATCAATATCCCTCAGTGGACCGTGTCTTCTGATTTTGCTATGGTTTGATGCAGACACTAGGGGATATTCGGCCTGATTTCATGGGAACTAGGGCAGACCTCGAAGAGGGATCTGAGAGCTCGCCTGTGTACTTCAGAGACATCGTGAGACCTGATCGGACCTTAAACACGGGGGTAGCGTAAGAGAGCTCTTTTGAGTTCACATACACCGTCCTGAGGAATCTATCCACCCACGCAAAGTGAGTGCACGGGTTTCTTGCGCTGTTTCGCGACGCAAACAATCAGTCCCAAGTTTCTTCATTCAGGTGACTGGCAATCGGAAATGGTCAATCGCTTACCCGTATTATTTTGTGCAATACTTCGGGTATGGCAGCTCTGCTGACAGAGTATGTATCTCTTTCGACATCGAGCGCTTCCACTCCGTTAGCCTGTTGTTCTCGAATTCCGGTCGCCTTATCATGGATTCCTAGAAACAGAAGCCCTCTCCGGACTTCGACAATCTCCTGAAGGACGTTGATCTGATTAAGGAGCTTACAGCGTGCATTCTCATTGCCCGCGTAGCGAGACTCACGAGCGCTGCATTATGTGGGCATTCGCGAGAATCCGTCACCTGATATCCCGAACTCGTGAATGAATATTCTCTTTGTCTAAACACAAGATAACGACGGAGAAGCTGAGCAATCAACATCCGCATGCAATCGCGAGGGATCCAGCTAGTCATGAGCGAAGTACAAGACTGCGAATGAGAGCTATTTCATTTTATTCTTAAATTATATCAAAGTGCTAATTTTTCGATGCATTCCCAATCCTTCAGCTCAGTGGACGGTCAGCACGTTCTTCATGAAGAGTAATCTTGATACGCTGACGTACCCGTTATGGAAGGATGGATGATTTTAATATGCTCTAAGCGTTTAGGAGTTCTGACGACATACCCCTCGTCAAGCGGCAATCGAATTCCTGCGCTTCAGCGTCCCATAGCCTATACTTCTGTCGTAAGGACGAATGGTTGTGATTCGTTCCTCCCTCATAGATATCGCTGTCTCTGAACGAATAGTAAATAGGTGCTCAATTTGAAATAGTTTTTGGCGGAAAGTGTCTACGCGCGTCCCCGCTTCGTATCGCTGCCTTCGTGAAGATCATTTCGTTTGACTAAGTTTTTCTTTTTCTCCTACAGATCCGTAAACCGCGAACTGGTAGTCTATTTTCCCTTCCTCCGAGCGAGAAGTGTCAGGGTTCCGGTTTAGAGATCTGAGGCTCCGCCAGTCACCTTTGTCATCGTAGACGACCGCAACGTCGCCGTGGTGGTTGTGGTCCCGTTATTATGGGTTGTCTGCTGGCAAACATTCGACGAAGTCATCTGAGGTATTGGACTACTGGCAGTTGACACGTAGTTAGGCCCACGCGAGGGACTCGTCGCACAAGAAGATCCTGAAGCAGAGAAAAAAAGCCATCATCCTCTTGCTCGGCAGGGTCGTTTGTCTTGTCCGGTGTTCACTCGCCAAGAGCGGAAACGAGAGCGTCGGAGCGAACTTTTTGACCTCTTGATATTCGTCGCCCATCTGATTGTCTGACGTTCTTTGGTCCAGGATTGAGAGAAATAGTTCAGCCTCACTTAGAACGCCGTGCATCTGCGCCTTCAGTTATCTAGTCAGTCAAGCTCCTTCCCGTCAGAGATTTGATCTTTATCAAGAAGTCGGAAATTCTCGGTGTTATTCGCGGAAATTAGTTCAACGTTAGTGTTTTATGACTCGCTCGCATTTATGTCCGTGCTGACAGTTAGTGTGAGACAAAATAGCACCTTCACCAGCGACAGGGAAAGCTCCAGCCTACGGAATTAGTTGGATTGCCTCGGCATACGACAAGCAAGAATGGTGGGCGAGCCCATCCATCTCTGGCGGTGCACTCGACCGCTCGCCCGCTCGAGCGTCTGATTGCGGCGTCTGATCGTGCGCCCGCGAGTCCAGTTTCAGGATTGCGCGCTCAGGAAGCCGATCACGTTCGGAAACGATAGTTGGCAGGGTATCAGATAATGGACAATTCGGCGCCGAAAGAATTTTCGGTGTCATCGTCGCAGCCGAGAGAAAAGAGGTCAGCAGAGAGCGACAGGTTAGAACAAATAAGGTGTGCAGCAACAAAAACCAACCGCTTCCGGTGTTGGGTTGCTGGTGGGGAAGATTGCACCGCAGTCAGGCTGGCTGGCACTCTCAATCAGTCAGTCAATCAATCAGTCAGCGAGACAGGGGACTGGTCGACTGGTTGGTGGCCGGACACGAGGGCTGGCTGAACGTCCTCAGAACACCGTGAAGGCTCAGATGTCACGCGTCTCTGCGGGCGGCTCTTTGAATCTAACTGTATTACCGTTTGACTTAGAGTGACCATTGCTGCTTTTCTGCGGTGAGCTGACCGGTGTATCCAGCACCCGGATCGGAACAACTCGTTCGTTCGCCGGAGGCTTCTCCGGTCTCCGAGGAGCGTCAATCACCAAGTACCTGGAACAATAATTCCAAGTCATCAACATACGACATAAAGATGAATAAATCATACGAGCTTGTCTACGAACTCCTCCTGATCCAGATCGGAAGATCAACCCTGATATACGACGTACACATAGCGATCTGTGACTGGTCAGAGGCTCGGGTGAATAAATCATCTCTTCATGTGGAAAAAATCGGCGTCGCTCCTCCGCTTAATTCGGAGCGATCGGAAACTCGGACACGTCTAACTCTCTTTTTGTATGCGGAAATTCCTTGCTTGAACTACATGAAGATTCCGATAGTACACAATTTTGTGAGCGTGTTGTGCAGCTGATAGCAAGAAGATTCGCTCGACCGAGTTTGCCCGACCGATGTTTTGAGCAGACGCTGACCGAGTTCGCTCGGGGGGTTGGAGGACCGCGGTTGTTTCAGCCTCAGCATTAGTCACCGCACCAAGAGGGGGCCAGCGGAGACACGAGCACACGGAGTGGGTACTTCGGAGTGAATCAGGAGGACACCGTCGGAGCTATTCTCCCTTGTTCGCTTGTTACTTGTTTGGAGAACGCAATGCTGAACGCGGCAGAGCTCTGACCGGTTTCATTCTGATACTCGACTTAGGTGATGCTGAGAAAACCAAATATTGAGCCCCCAACACACGCCGGCCCATTAGAGGTCTTAATGGTGTTTGGGGACGCTTCGGACCCCGACTCGATCGTCCTGATTGTGTGTACGCATGTAGAAAATGGGTGCGTCGTCTAAACAATGGCTCAGTCAGAGGGTTCCGGGTCGCGTCAGATTACACAGGAAAGAATGTTTTGCGCTGTGATCATTCCTGTTGTTCATATCGGCCACGTTCGTTCCTGGGACTGATTCCGTGAAAATTCAAGCCTTACCCGTCAGAAGTCAGTGAGCATTTGACGCTTTCCGGTTGGATGTCTTTTGGGAGCTGGATTTTCCGAGTGAACTGACGGGATATTGTGCCGATCTCGTCCGATCTATCGTCGTGTTTACCCCGAACCACTACTTTTTGGTCAATGGTTTTCACCTACGGGAATAAAAGCATCATTAACGGATGTATCAGCGATGAAGCGAGCTCAGGGCATCGATTCGCAATGAGATGATCCTAGACCTGACACGTTCGAGAATCTTCAGAAACCCAAAAGTGTTTCTTACCTCGATGTCATCTGGTCCATAGTGGCCGACGTCGAGTCTCACGGAAAACTTATCTCCTGTCAGGGATAAGTCGTTGAATGACGTCATACTGAATGGGCTGAGCCGTCCGAGAGGGCTTTGGCTTAGTAGACGTTTTCTGACGTCTTGTGAACGATTCTCGTAGAAGCGTTGGTATTCGGACCGCGCGAAATCGGCAGGTGGAGGAGAGACGCCGCCTGGAATCGGATTCAATATCCGTGAAATTCCGCTCTGATTGAGCCCAGAATTGGGAGGAACGTTCGAAAAAAGCCCCGCGAGACGGCCTGTGTTGTCAAAACTCTTGACGACAGTCATGGCAACAAAGTCTTGATTCAGACTACGAGATGTTTCCCACACCAGAGTCCCGCCAAACTGAGTGAAGTGCGCACAAAAACAAATCAGCGAATCGATGGGAACGAGCTGCCTCGAACGACATTCGCTCCAAGATCTCGGACTCATCCATCTCAAAAAAAGCATGAATTTCTCCATTACAATAAACATTATAGAGTTCCAGGCAAGTCTGGCATACGATTCCGATCGGGGAATTCAGGCTCTCTACGGCTGGAAACATCCCCCGAGCTCGGACCTTCCTCGAAGGGTGTTCAAAGAGAGACTTTCAGAAAACTAAATATCCTGAGGTACCATCGCTTAAAAATTTCTGACGAGTCTGCTTCGGAGAAGCTCGTAGGGGAAATGCATCATTTTGATGAATTCTTCAGAGGTCGTTGACACGCTCGGTGATAGAACTATACTCGATGTCGCCGAGGAACTTCCTGCCGTTCTTCCGATCACCGAAAGGGAGCTTTTAGAAAATGAGTGATTGAGCTTCGATTGATTTCTCGACCTGACAGATTGACAGCTCGATTTCTCCGAAATTGATCAAAAGCTTACTGGCTGCGCGGGGCGGGGGAGGAGGATTACGGCGGCTGAAGTGCTCGCATGACGCGCTCTCATAAGGCGATGATGATGACCTCCCCCGCGCGAAAGCAATGCGGTCGAGCTCAAAACGGAAAACACTCGCATTTCTCTGAAAGCCAGAGCCTCGCGGCGGGCTTCGACCTCGACCGTGTTCCGGAATCGAGGAACGCCCCTCCTCTCTTCCTTGAACCCCCGGAGAACCGCGTTGACGCTTTTCGACCTTTCTCACTGGAGGTGTACTTAAGCCGTATGCGTACTAATGTCACCAGAAGACGTTCTCTGTCTGATCACGGAGCTCAACGATTGCGGGTCTACCTCAGTGTCTCGGTGTCTTGCTCGAGCTGTGCTCCAGTCTCGTTGGTAAGCGAGCTCATCTGTCAGGTTGGTACTCAATGGGACTGTAGCTGCACCGTGGTACGGATGATTCCACTCGGAGACGAGGAAGGCGTGAATTAGGTCTCTTGGGAACAAGCTAGCGCTAAGGGGGATTTTTAGGAAGATCTCATCGTCTCTTCATTTGCGAGGCCAGTGGGATTCTCGTGGATTCCGACGACAATTTCGGACACAAGGAGTTCTTCTCCATGACGCACCTAGACGATTCCGTGAACTTACCGCCCAAATTCTGGAAGTTTGAGTCTAGTCTCGACCTCAGGTCGGCTGGCATTTCATGGCCGTTCCTGTACATGATAGAATTGATATACGCAGATGTCCTCTCAGCCGCAAATTTGGCCCGCCCGGAGGAGCTCTAGGTGTCCTTCAGTTATTATTTACAAGAAGCAATTTTTCTACGAGTGGCGCTCTCGCTTATTCCGCGGTTGGTGCATTGAGTGATCTGGAAAAGCAGAAAGGATGACATTAGACTTCAGCTTTAGGAGAAGTGCGGCCGCAAGTTGAATGGAAAACTGATCATCAGCCCGCGGTATTGTGACGAAATTCTCGGAGGAGGGTTGACGAAATTACGTTTCGCTCCAAAAGCAATGAGCTTCTTTCGCCTACGGGTCTACCTCGGATTGACAGAGAACCACAACGGAGACGACGATAGCGTGTCAGCGATTCTTCCAGAGCTCTCTTGAGGACATCTGATTTGAATCATTTACATGATCATCGCTCGAATCGTGTACTTCGATTGATTCGATCAAACTCTTCCATATTGATCTTTCCCTGGGTCATCCAGGTACGGGTCCGCCTCCTCATATGTCTGACAGACGCTCTTGAGCGCTCGGAATCCCCAGATTTTCGGTCGGATTCTGAAGCTGCGGCGCGGACGACAGTGACTTGCCGCGGGGAGTCTCCGAACGAAATCGGTGTCTGTTTACCGACTGCTGTGCTCAAGACAGTGTTTGCCGGAACGTACGAGCTCTGACTGGCAAGTCATCGGACGTGACATCGCATCACATTTCGCTTGATGCGACCTACCGCTGTCCAGAGTTCTCGCGCGATGCGGGTTGAACGACCATCGCCGTTTTCCCGTATCAAGGGTTGAGCGCGGCATTATTTCCCCGCGAGAGAAATATTTCTCATTAGTCATTAGTAGGTTTCCCTGACTCAGTCCATCCGACTCAGCCGATCGTCCCTACGGGAGCAGCTCCATGAACACGTCTCAGCGAAGACTCGATTATCACTCCGGCTTGGATCATGAGTCGAGCAGGCTCTCTTTTAACCTTGTGATGCTTCTAAATATTTTCTCCGGTATGCTTCTCGGAATTTCGCATCGGATGGAAATATGCCTCGGCGATTTGCTTCAGAAAGCTGCCGCGGAGCCCAAGCTGAACTCTCCGCTCGGAGAATGTTGGTTCCGACTGACCAATGGGGGAAGAGTGGGGATCGCTGAGACTGTTGCACCCCGCGATTCCGGAGACGCGATCCGTGGGAGACTCGTCTGAGCTTCCGAAAGTCATTACTGACATCATTCCAAAATTTAAGCTCCTCATATGTGCTCGCAAACAGTCGACTCGATTTAGCAATCAATCGATCAAGCGAGCACTTAGCGAAGTAAGCCCTCGACTCGGGCCTCGAGCGGTCGACTAGGCTGACACTCGCTGCCGAGTGTGACATACGAATGAATCCGATTGCTGGCCTCGCCTACGGGAATTGATGGCCATCCAATTCAATCGACTCCAGCAGTCCGGGTACCAATGACGGCGAGCTGCCAGGTGCTTGATAGCGGAAGGTCGGTGTGGTCACGACCACGATGTCGACAGCGGCGGCGACTGCAGAAGCGGTACCGTCGGCGATGACGACGACGACGTCGTTACCGTCTGACATCGTTGGCAGCAGGAAGAACAGATTCAAACACTCATAGTAAACACTACAATAGCTTCAAATACTTCCAATCACTTCGCGCAGTCGCATTGATCGTCGTGTTTCGCCCGCACCCGTTGTTTTCGCAGTCGATGGCAAACATATTCCGAATACTCATCGAGCTCGTAGCGCTGCTAACTGTTTGGATTTTATTTATCATTCAATTCGTTATTCATAGAGCTTGAGTATCGAGAAACCCTATGCTCCTCTCGCAGGACCCAGAGATCGAATCCAATTCTCCTTCGAAGGCAGATGCTCGAGCCCGGATCTGCTCAGCTCGGCGAAAATTGCGAGCGCAATTTGCATAAGTGACAGTTTCGACTGAGTCTAAAGAGTTTCGAAAACAATTTCAGAATCCATCTGATTTGTTGTCACTCAGTTTGAGTGATTCGTACCCGTGTCTTTTCCCCGAGAAAAGCACCCCTGCTCCATTGGAAGAATGGCGTCCGCGACCGTGGATATCGGAGTGATCGACCTCCCATCGATCCCCGAGCTGCCGGAATTCTATTCGAAGTACGCTCTATCCGTGCTCGCCGCGTCCACGGCGGAAGTGAGCACGTATCCCTTGGACATCGTGAAAACGCGCATGCAGATTCAGGGCGAAGACATGGCCCGTCAAGCTGGCAGCGACTCAGCGAAACCTCGAGGGTTCTTCGGTTTGGCAATGGGTGAGTTTCCTCATTTCCGAGAAAATGAAGGTTTCGATCATGATACCACATTCTTCCGCGAAAGGAGGGGTGGGGGCACAAGCGTGTTCAGCTTAATCCTTGTGCGGGAATATGAACTCAAAATCTAAGTCGGTCGATTCGACGCCCTCTTTCAGACATCGTTCGCAAGGAAGGACCGCTCCAGCTGTGGCGGGGTTTCCCACCGACCATGTACCGGCATATAATTTATACGGGCAGCCGCATGACCATCTATGAGAGCATTCGGGACGTGTACCTTGTCGATCAGGATTCGAACAAACTGTTGAAGAGTATCGGGGTAGGAGTCTTTGCGGGAGCCCTCGGTCAATTCATGGCCAGTCCCGTCGATCTCGTGAAGGTTCGGATGCAAATGGACGGACGGAGAATTCTTCAAGGACTTCCCCCGAGAGTAACGAGCACAATGCAGGCCCTCCGGGAGACCGTGAAAGAAGGCGGGGTTCGAGCCATGTGGAAAGGCGGTGCGCCGAATGTGTGTCGCGCAGCGCTGGTGAACCTCGGGGATCTTACGACCTACGACTGGGCGAAAACCAAAATCATCACCAACACCGATTTCGGTGAGAGTTACTCGACTCACGCCCTGGCTTCCGCTTGTTCTGGACTTGTTTCCGCCGTTCTGGCGACTCCGGCGGACGTCGTACGCACCAGGGTGATGAATCAGCCGACGGATGAATTCGGACGCGGAGTTCTCTACAAAGGCTCGATGGACTGTTTCGTGCAGACGGCCACCAAAGAGGGTCCCAGAGCATTGTACAAAGGGTTCCTCCCTATCTGGGGCCGCATGGCGCCTTGGTCGTTCATTTTCTGGCTCTCATACGAAGAACTCCGAAGGGTTTCGGGTCTCAAAGGCTTCTAGTCTCGTTACCGAGGATCGTACAGAAGCTTCGACTGAAGTAATGGTTCTCATGTTTATTTTGTGTTCTTAATGATAATAATTAATGTAGCTTAGCATTTAGTGGGCAAAACGAGATGCACATTCCGCTCTCGGCTTGATTCCGGAAAATCGTTACCGTTAAATTATTACTTCACTGCAAACGGAAACAATCTCCAATCGGTGAGCAATACACTCCCGCCAAATAGTCACGGCCGCAGTCCATATCGTAAGCGTTCGATGTCGTGTCGTACTGTCGTGCTCGTCGTTGTTTGGCTGTGAGGAGCACTCTTGTGTGAAGTTATAAACGTTGTGTGGAGTTCGTTGCGCTCGTCTTGGACGCGCCGAGTAAGTTTCCAATAAACGAGGTGTTTCCATCATGAACGTAGCGTGAATTCTATTGGTCGCTTCGAGTGTTTGGGTGGTGATCGCTAGGGAATCAGAGTCAGGGCCTCTGGCCAGCAACGGAAGAGCAACTCAAGCGATTCATTCAGACGAACCTTCCGCTTGCTCACTCGCCTGTCTGTCTGTCGGTCTATGCATCCATCTATCGTTCGGTCAATTCGTAACGTTCGTCCGACCCCGCCGCGTCTTTTCCGCGTGAAGCCTTTTCATGTGTTCGGCCGAACATTGTCTCTCAATACGAATGATCCCCAGAGTTTTTCCGTCCGTGGCCCTTCGAGACAGCTGCTCCTCACTCCCGATATCGCAGGTCCTGATGCTCGTTTTGAAGATCCTTCGAGAATGGAGTCTTAGCCGCAATTAAACGAAATCTTCCAGTCAAGCTCACGCAGAAGAATCACTGATTTTCCCACGTTTGTGTGGAGGCGTTCATCTAGTCATCTATTCACTCAAGTCAATGAGATTAAAAAAGACCGCAGAGTGAGCAAGCTGTCTGAGAGATGAGAAGAAATTAGGGTGGCCACTCGAGCGATAAGAATATCCCTTGGCATGACGAAGGGGAACTTATGTCGTAATTGCCTCGGAGCGTCTCCCACGCCGGGACGGACGACAAGAGCAAGATAACATTGCGAAGAGAAATAAAGATCATTCGGAGTGTCGGGGAAGTATACGGAACGGAAAACAAAGAGGGAAGATGATTCGCACGCTTGAATAATAAGCAGCTGATTCAGGTGGATATCCTGAGGCGTCGGAGGGAGTCCATCTGCGGCACCATCGGACGGTACAAAGTTTGCGTCATAAAAAGATGTAAACCATAACTGGTTCTCAGCTTTAGATTCCTAAGTCTAGGTCGCCACACACTCGTAAAGATAAATGGCATTGCTAAGGGAAGCTTGAGCGAGTCCCAAAACGGAGCAGACAATATTCGTCCATCCGCAGTGAGCAGCCGCGGGCATGTACGCGATTCTCTTGTTGATCCTCGTGCCTTTGATCTTTGAATGGATCCGACGTCGGCGGGAACACTTCAAGTACTTCGTCAAGCTAGGAGTGCCCGGACCCAAGCCGAATCTCATATTCGGAAACCTGTGGCCGATTTATACTAAGGTAGCTCCAGGCTAGGTAGCGATGATGAACAATGATTATTATTAATACATGGAGACCGAGGATCCGGAGATTTTGAACTGAGAAAAGGAATTCAACGCTGCGCCCCGCTTCGACCATTTTCCAGCTGCATGTGCACGCTTTGCGAGAATGGCACGAGGAATTCGGACCGATCATAGGAGTGTTTTTTGGATGGAGACCCGTCCTATGCGTCGCGGACACCGAGCTCCTCCGGAGTATCGAAGTGAAAGACTTCACGAACTATATGGATCGCCTGGTGGGTTAGCCTGAGAAAAATTATAATCCCCGATTGCTCCCGTCGGCACACGGATGAGAGAAGTTCATGGCACGATGCAAAAGTGAGATGACAAATAATAATTGATTCCTCTTTGGCTCTGATTTCAGGAAATCTGGGGGCATTCAGGTAACCTGAATTCCATAATCACACTGACAGGCCAGCGATGGAAGTCCTCGCGACAATCCATAACACCTTCGTTCACGAGCACTAAACTGAAATCGGTGAATACGCAGGAAGCGAGCTCAAAACTTCATTCCCTCCGCGAGAACCCGCGCCAGAATCTGCTTCCCGGATGCCCCGGCGAGATCGCCCATGTCGTGGGCTCTTCAGGAACAGTGATGTGACCGTGATAATTTTCCTCTCCAGCTTCACGAGCCGATGTCGGAAATAATCGACGAATTCATCGTTACGCTCGAGAAGAGTTGTCGAGACAACAGGGAAGTCGAGTTTTACGAGCTGGCTCAAGCTCTCACATTGGACGTCATCAGTCGCACGGCTCTCGGCGCGAATTATGGCTTGCAGAAAAATCTCCGACACCCAATGCTTTCCCGAGCAAGAGCGTTTTTCGACATTAAACTCGACCCGCTCTTCCTTCTTACAAGTATGTCAGAGAGGCGCGTTGAATTTCTGCCTGCAAGCCTGGAACGAGCGAAATCTGTACCAGAAATCCTCGGTATATTTCCGCATACCCTTAGAAAACAATGATTTCCGAATTACAGTGGCAGTGCCATCGACATTTGGCCTGACAGTGTTTCTCAAGAATCTGCAGTTCCGGTGGCTGAACCGCAAGGAGCATTTCGCCAACCCTCGCGTTCTGCTGACGGAACAGACTCGCAAAGTTGTTCAAGCCCGTAGAAACGATACCACCGTGAGTTGCAGAGTTCTGATTCATCGTTTGGACGATAACTAGTTGAACGCTCTCCGAAATATACTGAATCTCAGACGCGGAGGAAGGATCTGCTCCAATTATTGATGGAAGCCAATGCGCATTCGGGCGCCGGGAATGTATCCGCCGAGGAGCTCACTGCGGGCGACCAAGCCGACGCCTTCGAGGAAGAGAAGCAATCCAGCCGGAAATCCAAAAGGGAAAATCAGCAGGAGAGGGGCTTATCCGACGAAGAGGTTGTCCAAAACGCGTGGATCGTCATGCTAGCCGGGTACTTTACGCCCGAATGAGGCGCGAATTCATAGAATCCTCAGTACGATTTTTGATTGCACGATTCACGAATTATGTCTTTTTCGAATCCGAGGTACGAGACTACGAGTGGAACCTTGGCTTTCCTAGCGAGCATCATGATGGAGTTCCCGAATATACAAGAAAAATTGCGCGAAGAGCTACTCACTCATATAAAGGATGAGAAAGAGCTAGGGGATTTCACAAAGCTGCAAAGGCTCCACTACATGGAAGCTGCCATCATGGAAACCCTGCGAATGTTCCCACCGGTCATCACGTGAGTCTATTAGAACATGCCGTATGGCGCGCCTTTCCGTGCGATATATCTGAACGATACTGGCGAGGGGACAAAAATGTATTTTTTGTTCGTCTGACAATGAGTGAGAGTCTGATCGCGGATTCATCATACAAAGATCCCTTAGATCGGTAAACATCGCGTATATCATCCTCCCCGTTGACCATGGTTGCAGATTTCTGACTCGAGTCGCCGCGGAGGAGCACCAGTATAAAAATTTAGTAATACCGAAAGGCCAGGTCTGTTTGGTCTCCATACCGGGATTGCACTGGAGTGCACAGTACTGGGCGGATCCAAATGACTTCAAACCAGAACGGTGGGCTCCCGGGATTCCCGGTTCCTCTCTGAGGACAGAGAGATCTCGAGAACATGTTCACTTCGCGCTCCTTTCGAAACCTTGAGAGACGAAGTCTTCCCCCTTCACTATGGACTTCTCGATTCGGACTCTACAGAGATATGAATCACCTTGACTTCAGATTCCTGCCTGAGAATAGAGCGCACATAGACATGTTGGCTTGGCAACCATTCGGTGCTGGTCCCAGGAATTGTGTAGGAATAAGATTCGCTCAGATGGAGATCAAGATCGCCCTCGCAAAACTTCTATGGAGCTACAGAGTGGTGAAGACACCTCGGACACCGAAGGTGAGATGGTTAAATTCATCGAGGCCTTGCACTCGCCTCGCTGTATCATGGTTGCCTATTGTGACGATGTTCGACCCTGCACTGTGAGCTTGCATGTCGTTCTCTTTCCAGTATCCACCGAGACGCGGGCAGTTCATGGGCCTCCTCCGGATGGTGGAACCTCTCTACTGCAAATTCGAGCGAGTCCGATGACCATCCTCGCTGGAGGATGTACACCTCGCGCTCCTTGCACGAAAAATGAGATATTGGCTCGATAGAATCTAGTGGAATGTGGAAAACATATTTGATTGGTGGGAGCGAAATTCCAACAGCAACATACAGCCTTCCAGAGACAGGTGTTCAGAAGCGAGGCTGGTGCGGTATTCTCGACGATTAGTATGCTACGGCTGCTCCAGGCAGCAGTGTGAGCATTTTCTGTCGCTGTTTCTCTCCCGAAGAAAATCCGGATTTTCGCGAGAAAACCTCCGCTATTGTCTGTTCGGTCCGAGCGAATACATGGAATACATAATACATTCAGTAAGTCCGGGAAGTCAAATCGAATTTGGTCCCAGTCGCTCAAACGGTCATAAGTCATCGACGTTCAGCTGCTCATTTCAATATCAGCGAGCAAGGCTGCGCTGGGGCAACAAAGAGCTCTGAGAAATGATTCGAAAGCTTTTTGTCGGAAAAAAAATTCCGGCTCCCCGGAGTCTAGGCTGTTCAGATTGATTGCACGGATGGAATTCATTCGCAGTCTGCTCGAAAACAGCAATCGCGTTCTTGAGATCTCCTGCCTGCCCAGCTTCTCGCAGGAAATTAGAGGTCGACTCATACGTCGACACCGGTCGCAAATCCATAACTCGAGGAATTCCATGCGGGCCTCGCATAGCATACCGAGATGCCTCTCTCACCGAACATCCGACATCGCATCAGCTGATCCTCCTAAATATCTTGTTGCACTCGAGCCGCGTCTTCATAGAATCGGTGGACGATCATTATCGAGCACCTGTAGAGGGAAGTTTTGGATAGCGGTCACCTGACCAGAGACTGGCAGAGCTCACCGGAGCGCGTTCGTACGCAACATGTCAACAGCTCGGATAGCCGATCGACGCGAGTAGGTACACAACGCAGATTGATTATAGCATTGGATTATGCCCAAAACAAGCAGAAACGCCGGCGCCGACAGCGCATCGGATGACATTCTTGGCGAGAACAGCTGCGGTTAATGCCACAACAAGGCCGTTTAAAGAACATTGTTCTCGACTAATCGGATTTATCGGATGTCTCAATGATGTTCGATAAAGGTCAGTAATTATCATTGTCACTGAGAAGCTGATTCTGGCATGGCATCCGATGTCATCTTCATCGTCGTATCGCAAGGCTGGAAGCAATGCATAAGTGTGCTGACGTGCATCAGAGACTTGTGCATACGTACCTAGTTTCGCGACGTTCGGGAATTGGCGAGATTTCGCCGCAAATGGGGACTTCATTTCCCGCCTCGCGCCGTTTAGTGCTGGAGGAGCGAGAATTAAGCCATGCTCCCCAAATATGATCTCTCGGACTGCGCGTCGATGCATACCGCATCGATAGCCCTCAATTAGCCTGGTGCTCAAATGCTGGGCGGTATGGAGCTGCTCCGAGCTCTCAATGCCGTCGCGACGTTCAAAGGTCTCGATCTACCAGCCGAAGGTGTGAACGTGATATTTATCTACGACGATTGGATTAATTGATTCTCAGAACAACCCTCGACCACAATGGGGGAGGGAAGCGACTGTTATTATTTACATTGTCCATCTCCTCGACGAATGGTTTGAGATCGCGATGTCTGACTCACGGCATCATCGAAACACAATGAGCGTCAATGGCGTCAGTAAAGAGAGACACACTCCCAAGTTCAAAACTGACGTAAATGCTAGGTGTGGCTTCTGGTTGGTTGGCTGGTCGGTCGCCGCCGCCGCCGTCGTCGCCTTAGCCGCATTAGAACGCTTTTGAGATTTGTGGGATATACCATTAGCCGGGGACCAGGTCGCCCGGCCGGCCGGGCCGACGACCAGCGACTTCATTGTGCGGCGGGATAGAGCCACGCAATTATTTCTGAAAGTTTGTCTCAGGCGAACTTTTTGACGTTCCTTTTTCCCAGACCGGCTGGAGGAGCTTGTTCATCTGTACGAGGGAAACGGCTGGTCTCGAAGAAAAAAAAGAAGAAGAAGAAAAACTTTGTACGGAATCGTATGCATTGTAGGTGGCGGTGAAAGCTGCAATCAATGGAGAACCATCGATCTTCGCTGGTTCGAAGCGCGAGTCGGGCAAAACTTCAACTCTCGATGCTCGATCGCTGCCAAAATCATGAAGCACAGGCGGACGCGAATGACTGATGCGACTTGTTGAACGCGTGCGGCGGATTCCGCGTACACTCATAAGAGGTGCTATTCATTAAACACATGTTCGAGCGATCAGCTCGTTTCCAGCCCATGGGTCCTCGCACAACGAGCGGATTTCGTTCCGATCCGTTACGAATTGATTTAATCTCTGTCTCGTTGGATGAATAGCGAATTATTCCGCGGTGGCGTGAAATTGCCATCGTCCAATAGCGTCGCCAGGCGATTCTCAAAATTACGACTGACTTTCCTCGTCCATCCGAGCGTCCAAGTTTTACGCGTGCACGATACAAAGCGCGTCGGTCGGCACTCGGATCGCTTTTGGACTTTTGGGGCTAGTAATCCACGTGCATAAATCAATCTGTACCCACGTCCGCGGCACGCTCATCAATCGATGTTAATGAAACGCCACTCGAACTGGAAATGACGAGCGATGCCGTGATTTTTGAGAAGGGAAGTACTCGCTCGGTATTCGCTCTAACCTTGGACGATTACGTCACCCTATCTCCCACGGAATGCTCTCCGAGCCTGCTCCGGCGGAAAGGATCTTCGGCGTCCGCCGGACCTTTTCAGTAGCGAGGTCAGAAGTGAATTCCGCGGGATACTGTTTAATGCGACGCATCTTCTTCGAAACGAGCCATGCCTCTCGAGAATATCTTGTCCTATGAAATATCAAAACGAGTCGAATACCAGAAGATTCCGAAGAAGATCGATGGCGCTCGAAAGAATCTTCCAGTGAATATTTCCTGTCAAGTCATTCTTCCGATCTCAGTCGGGTGCTCCCGGAGCGCACTCCCCGCTCAAGTCAGAATAATTCAACTCGTCAATTAGAATAATTGCAGAATTATTGTCTGCGAGTGAATGCCACCCACAAGGGGCGGAATATACATGATCGCATGGATGTTATACTGGCTTGGTACTCCAGCGACAGGGGCTTCCAATACCGTCACTCAATCGCTAGGGTGGTCTCGATGGAAAGTCTGCCAAAAAATTCAGGGAAATGCCAAAATTCCCGAAAAATAATTTCAGAATCGGCTGCAGTGATTGTGATTGGTCGTTTAATTAGACGAAGATTTCTACCATTCTCGGAGATTATTCCGAATTCTGAGAGTAGAATCTCCTTATTCCGGGGATTGAGAATTGAGACATCAGATTGGATTTTGATCAGCGAATCAAGATTGCAATCCGTGAATCGACGAGTCGGCCGGCCGGCCAGCCAGCCAGCCGGCCAGCCCGCGAGCGAGCTTCCGAAAGTGAAAGCCTCGATACAGGGATTCTGTGCTGGACGGGAGGCGGGCAGCTCACGTCAACGTGACTGGAGCATTTTCCATAAACGCATCAGAGGAACTCATCATCATCATCACGCCCGACAGGCTGTTGTTACCTCCGCTGATAGCAATACCCAGATTGCGTTCAGTCCGCGACGGCATCCACCGCAAACGAACAGGCTGACGCCTGTTGTGATGCTTCGCCTACTGACAAGGCCTCGTTTCCTTTGTGCTTCGTATATGGCTCCCCAGGCAGGTAGCAAGCGAGCGAGCGTTCTGCTGTAACGGGTCAGGTTCAACTGATCGCCGATTCAGCCGTTCGTCCATCAATCTATCTGTCCGTTCATGAAGTCAGATGGATTCCGCAAAAACGGTCATGTACCGTGAACCGGCCGGGATTCGAGCTCCGGAGACTGTGTTTCTTCTTCACGCGAAGGAAAATCGTTCCAGACCGAGTGGACATGGAATAGCGGCCGCAGGCGCAGAAATTCTCTGGGAAATTTTGTCAGGATTGTCGTTCGCGTCCGGAGTACATTGTTACACTAGCTCGAAATTTTCTCTTCGCGATCGATTATCCCCTTGTGATTCACTCGATATTCGTAGATGGATGAATAAAGATTCGATCAGAGAGTCACCTCGACGGACGGAGAGGCTGGTCGACTCGACCGGGGCATGAAGCCACAGCGGCTGAACGTCCCAGTGAACATTGTGGTTTTAGTATTTCGGTCACCCTAATCGTGGGATCGGTGCCCGGCCCGTTACATGAATAATTTCAAAACCCGTTCGTGGAACAGAGAGGTTGGAGCAGAAAAATCTATTTCCGCATCTTTCCTTCATTGTCTCACAACTTAGGTATGTATTGCCGAAGACAAAAGCGCGTGGGCGGTTTGTGGACGTCGTTTTCTCCATGACCGACCTGCTTTCGGCTTGTTTAACTGTACCTGCCGACTAGCGCCGGTCGAGCGACTGGCCGCTCGTCCGACAGGAGGCGACGAGGGATGAAGCTGGCTCCAGCCTTACATGGCAGCTTTCGTTTCAAGCTGATTCGACAATTTGTCACTCGAGTCGTCTTCATTCGATCATGTCAGAACCTACGGCAGGCAAGTTGGAGACAGAAATCGACCGCTGCTGGCTGACGACGCAGTTATTGGGACTCGATCTCTGAGATTGGGAGCACCTGAGAGGTTTCTAGCGCTCAACCCGTCGAGGGCTCATTTTTAAGTGAATCTCTGGTTTTTCGAAAGCTCCGAGAAACCCTAGTGACTCTGCGCGAAGCGAGCCGTTGTTTCGAAATCTGCGAGCTCCCTCCGCTCTTAATGTTCATGGCAGTCCATCGTGGATTCTGCCTCAGTCGGTCGACGGAGCACCTACAACCTACGGACGACAGGATAGCCTGGCCGCATATTGTCGGAACTCCTCTACTCAAGGCCGACTACGCGCTGGCACACTCACATAGGAGACGGCGGTTCAGCTCACGGACTGCAAGCGCTTGCGATTCTCGAGCGGCAACTCTGAGCGCCATTCGGAGTTGTCGTAGTTCTCTCGGATGCGACGCTCCGATGAACGGGAAAATATCCAATGCCGAGCGATGCCGCTCCTGTGGAATTCTGCATCCTTTCGACATCCTCAGAATTCAGCTGATTCGACTCAAGCAATGAGCCCTCTCTGGCACCTTCGATGTGATAGCAGATGAATGTCGATCGGGAAGCGTCTCCCGACTCCTCGGATATGTACAAGTCTCGGAACATGAATACCTCCCGAGCCATCTGAGTGAAAGTTGATTCCAAGCAGTTCAAGAAGGTAGAAAGACTCGAATGACCATCAGCTCTCGGCCGATTCCCTTCATGTCGCCGGAATTCGCGAAGAATCCGACGACCACAGAGGGTTTCCCCAGAATCTCGTCTTACCCCCGCTACTCCCTGTCGGACTATTCCGGAATTCTCCAGCAAATAATTCCTAAAGTTTGCATGACCAGTCTGCGTAGTTGGAAACGTCACTCACTCGATGGGGACTCCCAGTCGCGATGTCAACTCCCGTCGCGGTATCCGTTATCCCACAGCACAATCAGTCGAGACTTCCGGCCGTTGCTACTCCGGAAACTTGAGCGAATTTCGTGGAAAGTATGTGCAATTTCCAAAGCAGTGTTTTGTCGCTCCAAATGGACGCCATTCTGTCAGAAGCCACGAGTCTCCCTGTGGCAAGAGAAGGAGAGAGGGCGCTGCTGCGGCAAGGGACCGAGGAGAAGGGATAGCTTCGCAAATGACCGTCAAGCGACTCATTGCCATTGTCGAGCACCTAATCCGGCTGCACGCGCGTGATACTGACTCAGATGCGTCGACCGCATGCAGGTGCGATCCAGGGGTCGAGGCATGAGAATAGAAGATACGGGGGAGCCTGAATTTCCCCCTTCGGATATTCTAACCGATCGTCTTCAGAGCACTTGGAATTTCCAACCGTGACGATCCTTTTAACTGCGATTCCAGATTGACCGATTCCACGGGGAGAGGCCGCTCAACTCAGAACTTGCTCGATGTTTTGGGTGGATATCTCTCGCTATGGTACGAGAAGTTTCCCCGCGAGATGAGCCCTCTAATCCCCGGAAACTTTATCTTCGGCATGATCAATAACAAACAACTTCCCTGTTAGTTTGACATTCATTTCTACTCCGAAGCGGAGCGGGCTATGAAGCACGCCACGAAGATTCTCGGAACTTCAATGGAATCCGGGCTGGCTGAACGTGTCAGCTATCAGAGTGACTTCTGCTTCCTACTGTGGAATCGCGCTGCCCAAGACTGGGACCCCCCGAAACGTCCGCATTCAAGCTCATGGTCTGTCCCCTCCGTACTC
The DNA here is from genome assembly GCF_000255335.2 of Galendromus occidentalis. Classification (NCBI taxonomy): domain Eukaryota; kingdom Metazoa; phylum Arthropoda; class Arachnida; order Mesostigmata; family Phytoseiidae; genus Galendromus; species Galendromus occidentalis. Next base: position 812,414 of record NW_003805179.1, on the reverse strand, counting down.
ACGTTCCCGGAGAGGCAAGAGCAAGATCATATCTCTACAGGACTTCGTATCTGCTGGCGGTAGACCCCGGGGAGGGCCTCGCTCCCAGTGGATCTCGGTTACTCCCGTATACAAGAAGGAATCAGATATCAATCCCCCTCAGAGCACCGACCTTCTTCTCGGTCTCCTGGCAGGCAACGAGGATTCCTTCTATCCGGGACAGACGTCTAGCTCAAGTCAGATATTAATGAGGCGCTCTTCTGAACTCCTAGAATCGTCCCCATCAATCACAGAGACCGTATCTTCCCGAAGAAGCGACTCATCACAACAAAGATCTCCTTGAGCGAGGATCTTTTTTCGCTTGAGCTTCGTCTTCATCCGATCTATAGTCGTGGCCGATGATAAGTGGCTCCAGCGCTGGCTTCGAACAATTAGAAATGTAAACCGACTAGCGCTTCTCTCTCACCTCCGCCAGGAAACTTGTGCGGCCCTCTTTCTCCGAGTCGTCATCCCCGATATCCGCTTTTGCCGTGAGGGAGCTCAAACGAAAGTAATGCACTTGGAATAAGTTTAGGTATACAACAACGCTTCCTCAACCTACAAGTTCGCGCCAAGCGCTCCCTATGTAAGCTGTGAGTCCATTTTGAGACACAAAACACGCAGCTCCGATCAATTTCTTGGTGTTGAGCGACGAGAGTAGCATACTCCAGGCACACATCTATCCTGAGATGAAACGCTGGGAAATTACTCGTAGATCGATCGGGTTCTGGGGCTGTAACACAGGGGGTAACGTATAATTATCCGATTTCCAAAACAGACATTCTGGTTCCCCGACGTTTGAATGATAGAGAATCTGATAGAGGTGTCCTAACTTCAGCGTTCATAACAGCCTACAACTTCGGGAAAAACTCATCCGGGGCGATCCACCTGCCGATGTGAAGGTCGGTCTTCGCTCGTGCGAAGAGAATAAATCTGAAACGTCCGTTCAGGAATTCTAGTTCATTTCAAAAGAGAGAGTCCTACACGAGCATACGACTGGAGTCGTACTCGCGAAACCAGATTCAGATTCTTGCGAGTGAAACCAGGCCGGTTTTGCCTCGAGGTATCGCAATCGCTTTGCTGACGCCACCTGTTCTTGAATTTCGGAACACCGGATGAGAATGGAGATAAGTTCGAGGAGAGCAAGCACGGATGTTCCGAGAGATGGACCTTGGAATAGGAGCATGTTCACTTCATCCTCAGCTTCTTCCCAAGAACTTATGGCATTTGACCGCATACACGTATTGCACCTCGATTCTCAGTCTTTCATTCACTTCTGTTCTTGAAGAGAGTATCAAGTTCCGAGCACAAAACTGAGATCACAACTCGTATACGAATTCCGAAGCTCAAAAGCTCCAGACTTCTCAGATGCACACTCTCTAAGGGCGAATTCTCTTCTTTTTGGCCTGCTACGTCTTTGTGCGTATCTTCGTCCAGCATTACGACAAAGACACTGCCAAACTCGCTCGAGTAGTCACACCAGAGCCCCAGCGCAGAGCTCCCACTCGAGCGAGCGGACTGCTTTGCCCACTCCGTCGGCCTACCGCTGCGCTGAAACCAGGGCAGCGTAAGCCGCAGTTCCGTGAGCATCTGCTACCGGAGCTTCGAGCAACGCCCCGGAGATCTCGCCAACAACAATTTCCAACAACTCCCGGTGTTTCTCTCTCAGATGCGGCAACTGCATCTCAGGGTTTTCCCAGCTCTGATGTGAACGAACTTCTTTGGATCTATGAAACTGCTTGTTCTCAAATCCCGGAGCTCGCCGTCATGAAGGTGGGGGTATACCCGAGAAAAACGGCCCAGAGGCCTGAGGCTCGCTCTCAACCAATGGCGGGGCAGTCGGTATTTCCATCGGTGCAGCTGTATCGTGCTCCTTAGCCTTCAGACTCCAGCGCGACATCGTTCTCGTCTTCCGGAGGCTGCTCGATCGCCAGCGGCAGCTTGATCCCACTCAGTAGGCTCAGGCCCAGGAGATACGGTGACCTACCTAGACGCTCTCGACATGAGCGAAAAACCGAGCTCTTTCCTTTTCCTCGCCTAGTGGATTCTCCGATCTCATTTATTCACCGTCGTAGGCTGGGCGTCGGGCTGAAGCTGATATGGTGTCTAGACTCATTAGTCGTGAAGATGTTCCTCGTGGTTTCGTGGTCCCTTGAACGCCAATGCTGCATCACTGACGCCACTCGAATTAGCCACCCACAGCGCCGTGCCCACGTCTCCCTTCGAGGATCTATGCCACGGAGAAAATCGACGCTCGGAGGTCTACTTCAGTTTCCCTTTCGAGAAATTCGAGAAGCATGCACGACCACAGGAATGACAGGGTGTAAAGAAAAAATAGGCAAGTACCTATTTGAGTACGCGACTCTGCTCCTCTAATTTCTTGTCTCTGTGGAGCGTTCGTGATGACTGCGTGACTTTCGCTTCGTCTCGTGGAACTGGCGTCTCGACGTTCTCGGAGCGGGAACGAGTCGGCCAAGATTCAAATTTTGGCGCCATAAGCCTCCACCATCCGCTCGCTCGTTAGGCCAAGCAGGCAGTCAAGATCATCCTTGTTGCTGATGCGAAAAAATAACAACAAGTATCTGCTGCTGCTACGAGTGTGGTGGTGGTGGTCTGTTTGTACGTTTATCAGTTGATTGGACTCGAAAAGTACATTCGGGCCAGCGCTCTGCCTCTTGGGATGCTCCCGTACAGCGAATGCCGCGATTAGGGATCCTGTTATACCTTCACGTAGGACCCATCTCCTAACGCAGTGCTTATGCTTAAGGAACCCCCATCTGCCAAAATGAGTCGTGAGTATCTGGGACAAATCATAGTTTCTCGACTTGTGGGGAATCTCGCGCGAACGCGATGTCAAATTTCAAGCCTGGGCTCCTCCGAGGCTCCTCGAGCAAGGCTAGCGGCGTACGAGCTCGGCTGCAGTCTCCTTTAGATTTGGATCTGGCGACGAGCCGAGCCTGCGAGCGGCTGCGGGGCTATCGCTTCTAGGAGTTACCGCCCGTCAGAGACCCTTAGTCGAGCATCACTCGTATGACATCGATTCCAGTGGTGGCTCTGAGCGATCGGCATCGTTTTCAGAGGTAATTAAGTGCAATCTGTAAATGCGACATGATGATCATCGTCCGCGCCGCTTATCAGATTGACGGACAGACTGACTGCTTTGCCAGCAGCTCGCTGGCTACCTGGCTCCTTCCTTGACACGGTGGTCGGCTGTTGTAACAGGGAAGGCCTCAAACTAATTTCTATTGCCAGTTTCGAGAGAGCAGCATCGTGTCAGCCTTATCCTGTCGTCACGCTGCCCTGATGCTCAATCGGTGCGGTAGCACTCGCCGCGATCTGTATCCTTTTCTCACCGAGCGGAAGCGGAAATGTTCAAGTTGCATCCTTCCTTCGGAGACTGCGGTTTCCAAAGTAGACGCGGTATAGGCGTGAAGTCCCGCGACAATTTCTCCTTACCGCGACGTTTTCCGACCAAAATGTTGTGAATTTTGTTGTGGCGATCCTCGGTGTGGTCCAAAAACCGCAAGAGCGGAGGAGAGCAATCATCCGTTCCCAGACAATTTGCAGCCTCCTCAAATCGACGCAGCTTGTCATGCCGTCGTTTGTCTGAGTTGACAAGTGACATCCCGACTGGTTCTACCCTCCTCTCCCAAACTCTACTCTGTCGGTACCACTGTTTTTCTATTTAATTGGTGCTGGAAGAGTAGCAAACGGGGGAGTGTTTCAGTAGTTCCGTGACTGTGTCTCGATCGCCACCTTTGACGGCCGCATACCGTTGTGTTGACAGCCGGCTCTCAGCGCGTTTCAACACCGTCGCGCTGATTGCTTCCTCCATGTTTCGGAGGAATGTGAACCACTTGTTGACGGCTTCTGACGCGGGGGATAATGTGAAAGCGGAAGAGGCTCTCCGAGTCGCGAATGAGGAACTGAGGGATATCGTGCGAAGGAAGTTCGGCCTGACTTCATCCGAGTTCGATGTTCAGCTGAATGAGCTCGTGTCGAAAGAAGATCTCGATGGAACGATCGAGCTCGAAGGATCCTCGGGTGACTATCTACCGAATGATTGGTCCATCATTGAGAGCATCCAAACTGCTTTCGACACAGACGAGGATGGACTTCTACTTCCGTTTGAGCCCGAGAGTCTAGTGAGAGATGTGAGCCAGGACGACTCGAATCAGAGCGTCAGGATCAGCGCAGAATCCTCAGACTCGACTACGCCCCGTCTCGAAGTCAAAACTGAAGAGAGCAGAAATCAGACGATCGAAGGAAGTAAGTGCTTTCGAATTCGCTAGAGATTGTCGAGGCTCAAAACGCTCCACCGCCCATCCTCGTTGATCGGTTCCTCGACTCGCAAGCGTGACGTTGAGAGGGGAATGGAAAAACTTGAGCACCGATGAATTCCTACATATTTCCATTCCGTCTGATCCAGACCAACTCAAGGGAATCGTGTGCTCGGCAGCGACTCTTTCCTCTTCTTCGAGAACAGCCGCGAACTCTCTGTTCGAAATCGCACCGCGCAAATGGGAGTTGACTGAGCTTTTCCGGTTCGGTGGGTTTTCCCCTATCGGCATCAATCCGGTGACTCTAATCCTTCCACCAGAGCTCGAGCTCTCATGCTCCGCATGTGATACGAATCGATACTCATCGAGAGCTCTGGGACAGCTCGAATCATGTTCCAGGAACAAATCGCCTTCAGGATTACGGAGACTCCTCCCGTCTCCTCCCCGAGACTTGACTACATGCGATATCTGTGCGGAATCCGCGTCTTTTTTCCAAGGATATCGATCCTGTCCCGGACTCGGAGCGAGTTTCTCCGATTTTTTTAGCGCTTCCGCGTTGTTGTGTCGTAGACTTCTATATGCGCCCTCAGTTTGCGGGACTGAAATGATCCATGAAACGTCGACTGGTTCCTTCAGGCGTCATTACCGAAATTCTCACCGCGGAACTCTCTCGAATGACTTGAGTTGCTATGTGGTGACCTCACTTGATTCTGTGCCTAAGAGTATTCCTCATTAAGTACATTCTGATTGACCGATCCCGTCGCGCGATCAGGATGGAGACTGAGCGGTCTCTGAACACGACGCTGAAGGAACAATTCATATCGTTCGTGTACAGGGACAGCCACGGTCGAGAGCTGCTCGCTCTGTTCCTGGAAACAATACTAGCCGATCGCATTGCCGTCGGGATGGACATTCCCCGAATTATTCAAAAGGCGTTGTTTTGTGAAATTAAGGCGCAGAAGATTTCACATGTCGCTCACCGCACGCATGCCCGAATAGCGGCTTCCGCGCTCAGTAATGGAATCAGTATTTTGCTTCACGATTCAACGAATCATGATCCGAAACTTCCGCTTCGCCACAGTCTCGATTGCAAGTTCCGCTCTCTGTTAGGATCCATCTAGTCTTGGACTTCACTGATCACCGACTCGGCATCTGAAGCATCCAGAGAGAGCCACGGATCATGAGTTCGATTCTTTTGGCTCAAGCTCCAATGGTCGCTGTAAGCTAGGCAAAACGATTTTCTTGACTCTCCTGGCGACGAAGGTATCTTGCCAGACAGGTCTAAGACGAAGGAAATCATTGTTATCATCACCATCCCTAGATACGCGATTCCGATGCCCGAGTCCGAGTCCGAGTCACGCGAGCTTTGTATATTTCGGCCGCGGAGCGTTCGAAATGAGCGTTGAGCTCTCTAAATAGCTCTCAGTGGACAGCACGCTTCCGCCCCTCAGCTGAGTTTGCCGTCGGGAACGCACGTTTATAGTTCTACCAGTCTCGGAATCGTGACCGGTCTCAAGTGCAAATGAGCCAATCATAACGCGCTCTTCATTTCAGAACGGCGTTGCTATTGCAACAACTGCGGATCGGAACAGGTTTGCGAAACAGATGGAGTTTGTTTCGCTGGATCGGAGCGGAAGGAAAATGGCCAACTGGAATATTTTTATCGGTATGGATGCGTGGAGAATCTAGATGGAGTTTTAGTTAGCCTCGACATCTGGAATAACGCCTTTTTTTAGCGAATCAAACTCGCGCGCACAAATTCAGGAAGAACTACGTGAGGGAGCAAGGATGAAAGGCACCTGCTGCTGCTGCGGCGGCGGACGAGACGGAGCTCATCACGCAGAGGGAGATTTCCCTCGCCGGGAAACGTTTTCCCTCGATCAAGAAACTCTTGAATAGCCGCAAATGATATGCCTTATCCAAGATGAACCAATCTGGCGTCTGATATTTTTGCTTTGGGTGGCAGAGCTCAGCGCGCTCGTGATATCGGTCCCGTATTTTCGTTGCCAGAATGTTCTCACCCATCTTCAGCTCAGTGACCGACTTGCCCCATGAACACTGCTAGAACATGAGTACCATTCCGCCAGACATGTCTGGTTGGCAATCGCTGCCGTTTTTAGAGCGTCGGCGCGAACCGCAGACGATCTGTGTTGGCCTTCGCCGTGGAACCTTTTTACGAATCGAGAAAAAGGAGATCGACACCGCTCCTTCGATATCGATAATGAGACTTTCATTAGGTACCTACCCACCCCGAAAACGTACAAATCTCAAACGAATACACGACTCAATAGTCATACTCATCGCCCAACATTTCCGTTCAGCTGCCTGTCGACCAAAGAGCTGCAGCCGCAACCAAAACCTCTGGTATGCCTGACTACCGCGCCGAACGGGAAGGTTAGCCAGTATTGTTGCTCCGATAAAGATTTCTGCAACCGGGACGTGAGACCTGCCCTGTCTCCCATCGCTAGTGGTACGTGATTCGGGATCTTGGAGCCCGATTGCACCCAGGACGCTATACCGACTGACGGACTCCCCTATCTGGGGCAGGACAAGGCTGTCGTCCGTAAGGGAGCCGGGAGCCCGAATCCCACCGACGGAGCTCAACAAGGATTCCTGGGCTTGATACTAAACGATTGGAGTGGTTTTGGCTTGCGCTGCTCACGATCTGGGATTTCAGCGGTTCTCTGCATTCTGTATCTTCGCATCGTGACGATCGATCTCGCGCCGATTCCGCATGACGCGCGTTCTTACCCTGTTCTTCTCCTAACGATCCGGGACGATAAATCTTTGATTCTGCGAGCTGCTAACGCTGCTGGATCATTTGCCGGATATCCGTTAGATATTTCTCCATGATGGTGGAATCCTGCATCTTTCATCTTCGAATTCGTGAATTCTAGCTGCATTCGGGGAATGTCGCTGAACCGCTTCATGGCAGGTTTCAGCTATCTTTGTGTCACGTTTCGAGCCGTGACAAGCTTGCACGGTATTTCTTTCATTCACGTGGTTGGTATGCCGGGACGTTTTTTTCCGACGTGGTGGAGGACGAGGTGAGGAGACGCGCCTCGAGTGATGCGTTTGATTGAGAATTTTCTTGAATCGTTCGTAGATGCCTTGACGCAAAGAGAATGTTCCCTCATGAAGGATTCGCAGTACAGTGTAACCGAACCCATCCGGACACTGAGTATGACATCCGAGGTTACCGTCGTGGCATCGTGGAAGAGGCCACCTGGTGTTGTGATTCGGAAGATTTCTGCAACAAAAACCTACCCCGAGACTTCTCGCCAATCGCGCCGCCAGGTAGAAATTGCAGTGGAGAAAATTCGTTCCCTCCATCGGCGACACCTGTTCACACCTTCGTGTGTAGAAGTAGAATCCGATGTCTGTCGTGCTCGTCCGGACCCCAAGCGACCCGAAGCCTTGAAGTCATAGTGAACCATTAGCGCTTCGGAAACAACTTTCAAAGTCTTCGGTTGCTCATCCTACCGTTCTGGAACCTCCGGCAGAAAAACCCTGAGAGTGAATCATGAGCAAAATCAGTTTTCGAACTCTACCCAAGAATTCCGTGAGCCAGACCTCCTCTAGATGTTCCAATTGTGAAAGTTTCTATCATTGCGTGAAACCTGCATGAATAGAATCGTCCCTTGATACGACCCCAACTATGCATGCCTTCCCATGAGCCCGAAATCAGATTGCATGCTCGTCTCCGCTGTGCACCGGCATCCGACCGCTCTGGAATGATTGTCCAACGCTCCCCCGCATTCCCGTCAAAATCAGACCTCCGGGCGAGATTTTGATCGACAAGTCCTCCGAGTACAGGATGCTTCGTGTTGAGTGACGTCTACAGGTCCGAGAGGCCATGTGGTGACCCCAAAGTGCTCCTTCGTGTCCTTCCTCTGACAGGACGTACGTCTTGGAACAGTTTTTGTCTCGTCAGTCGGTCATCGCTTCTGGATTATCAAACCCCTATCTGTTCATATACAATGTTGAAATCATGTTATATACCGTCAGTAGGATTCGGAAACTCTTGATGTGTTTGGAGGGAGTTCTTTCCTCCAGGCACGTCTAGGAAGAGTTCTGAAACCCGAAAACAGAGCCTAATATCGATTTCTGCAATGAAGATGGTGCCGCTTCACCCTTCGTTCCGGGACAAGCCGTCTGGATTATGGCGATTCTCGTTCCTCTGACCCTGGCCGCTATGATCCTGATCGGGCTGTCGCTGTACTTCGCGAAGCGTCGGAAACAACGTCGAATGATGGACTCTGGCGAAGGAGGCGAAAGCGAACCGATGATCCTGCCACCGGGGAATATCCGAGACTTCATGGACATGACAACCTCGGGTTCCGGTTCGGGTCTTCCGCTGCTAGTTCAGAGATCGATAGCGCGACAGATTACTCTCCTAGAAACTATCGGTGAGTGTGGAAGCTCTTCTCGAAATTTTCTGTCCCGGGAATCGGTTTCAAATCAATCGCTCAGAACTCACTCCGTCTGGTTTTGTATAGGCAAGGGAAGATTCGGCGAAGTTTGGCGAGGACGGTGGAGAGGTGAGCACGTCGCGGTGAAGATTTTCTCGACCCGGGACGAGCGCTCCTGGTTCCGTGAAGTTGAAATCTACCAGACGGTGATGTTGCGTCATGACAATATACTCGGCTTCATCGCTGCCGACAACAAAGACAATGGAACTTGGACCCAGCTGTGGCTCGTGACCGACTACCACGAGCACGGATCACTCTTCGATTACCTGATGGAGCACGTGAGTCCACGATATTCAGTTTCGGTACTCTGCGGTTTCCTCGCATTCGATTAAGCGGTCAGACGGAGAGCCGTAGACCGGTCTAGACGGCTGCGGCTGGCCTTGCCGTTGAGAGTCGCTCATGGGAAGCCACTGATGTTTCAGGCCATCGATCCGTACACACTGAACAAAATGGCATTGTCCATCGCCAATGGATTGGCTCACCTTCATATAGAGATTATCGGCACTCAGGGCAAGCCTGCCATCGCTCACCGAGATATAAAATCGAGAAATATTCTCGTCAAAAGTGATCTTTCATGTGCAGTCGCCGATCTTGGTTTGGCGGTCAGATACGACTCGACGACGAGGTCGATCGATATCCCCCGAACAGCAGAGTTGGAACAAGAAGGTAGGCGCGCCTTTTATCCCTCTTCGAACATCAAGCATCCGAAGCCTAATCGAACAGGAAAGTTATGGAGAATTCCCGTTCTTTTTTTCAGATATCTTTCCCCGGAGATCCTGAACGACACGATTGCGATGCATCACTTCGATTCGTTCAAGAGCGCCGACATCTACGCTCTCGGCTTGGTGTTCTGGGAGCTCTGTAGACGGTGTACAATCGTCGCAGAAGAATACCAACTACCGTTCTTCGACGTGGTCGCTCCAGACCCCACAATAGAAGAGATGAAGAAAGTCGTGTGTGACGACAAGCTAAGACCTCCTATTCCGCCCACTTGGAATGCCTGTCAGGTATGGAATGAACTGATGTTCCCGAAAACTCATTGTTCACTTCTCGCTTCATTTCCTACAGCGGGGAAAGGACTTTCCTAATCTTTCCTTGGCTCTGGTTCACAGGAACTCTCGGCATTAAGCAAAATCATGTTGGAGTGCTGGTACGAGAACCCGACGGCGCGTTTGACTGCCCTTCGAATCAAGAAAAGTATTTCTCAAATAGGGAACGATCGTTCCAGTCAGTCCGATTCGTCCAATGATGTCAAGGCGTAACTTTGTTCCGTCAGAAAATTTTCATATGGATGAGAGACGCGAGCAAGTGAGCCGCAGACCCGCGTCCGTGATGCGGGCGCCGCAAATGAGTGAGAAGAGCGCTAATATTTTATTGATTGCCGCGCCAACGGAACGAGTGCGTGTGTTATTTATGTTGGTCGACGGCAGACATGTGGAGATGCGCAGAGGACCTCTAGCGTTATGCGAGACTATCATATGAGCCGACTGACAATGAAGCGAACCGCACCGTCTGAAAAGCGTGCGCTTGCCATTGATTCATTGTGAGAATCCATCATCAACGTAGAGGAAATCATGAAGCGTCCTCAACGGAGCTTCATGGTGATCAAAATCATCAGTCAGCCCAAGCTTCTTCTGTGGCAATCTCGATCACGACTTAGATGGTCCCATGGGTGCGTTGCTGATCACTTCATTCAAAAGCATAGGATTCCGGGCTCTTGCAAAAAAGCTGCCAGACGAGACTCGAAACGGGAGGAAGAGGGAAAATGAAGGTATATTTGACGGAAATCGTGAGCAGGGATTTCAGGAGATTTCATGAGTATCAAAAAGGTGTAACTCTTCGCCACATGACTTGCACGACAACTACTACTTATTGGAATTCGATAGGACGCGTCTAATGACTCATATCCCCCAAGATTATTTTTGGAAATTTATCCCCATGACCGAGCATCCGACGAGCAGCAATTGAACACGGAAAACTCCGGCATGGCTTCCTTCGGCTAGCGCTCTGGGAAGCTCTCGAGAAATTCACGATAAGCTATTGAGGAAGAGCGCGGTTCGAACGGTCAGTCTAGCGATATCTCTCGGATTTGTCTTGATTTCATAGCCCAAGGGAGATTCCCCGAGCGTGTACGATTTTGACAAGAGCGACAAACTGCTCCGGGTGACGGCTCGTGAACTGAGAAGCTCCTCGAAAGCCTTCTCGATGACTATTTTGGGTATCACGAGGAGAACGGGAGACAGTCGAGGTGAGATCATCGTTCGAGTCCATGAAAAACTCTGAGAAACATCTCACTCGTAATTGGAATGAGTATTCTCGTCTCTCGAGTTAATCTCATACAAGAGAATTGTGATGACGGCTGTGAGCGGTCGATCCTCTCTCAAACAACTAGTTTTCGTCGATTCATTGATTGATCGATCGAGATCGAGCTAGGACGACGACTTTTTCATGACGGTCTCGGCAACGCACTTTTGTACATAACTTATTTTTTGTTACATATCTTCTTCGCGAAGCGCAGAGCGATGATAATGATGGGAGAGACGGCACTTTTTCATCCACTACACGGGCATTGATGATTCTCGACGCGGGGTCCAATCTCGAGGAAACTTAAACAGAGGGCTTTATGCTCGGAACTCCGATAGAGGCATTCAATGAGCTCTGCCGAGGGCCTTGTGTTACACGGATCAATAGCCATGTCTTATTTAAGGGCGAGAGTCATGGCGACATTTAATTTCACAAGGAGCGGCGAAAAGACTGCTGTTCTGAATAGAGAAGATGAGCTGTCTCTGGATCGAGGTCGTTTCGCGGCGAAACTCTGCAAATTTGAAACCGACAGCGTCAGCCTGCCCGAGTAGGAGCGTATACCTGGTTCGCGATGAGGTTTTCATCGGGAATTGCTCGAGACTATCGAGAAGTCTCGGCTACGTTCCGCAAAATTTTCTGTACTCGATCCGGAGCGCCGGACGGCAGCTGTATCAGACATGCTCTCGGATGTCGAAAGCGCGAACCTCGGTCCTCGATTTTTTGGTTTATGAAGTCCCAATAATGAACTCCTGCGTCAGACGTCGAGGGAAAACTCTACGGCCGCTCATAATTTTTAAGTGTTTGTATTGTAAATAATGAATGAAGTATATCTTTTGCAATTGATGTGGCTTCGAGAGGTGACCTGCTGCCGGTCGGAGGATGCCGACTAGCCTTTTCTTAAGAGGGATCACCGGCGAGCCATCTCGCTGACACAAAATAATAGACTCATGAACAATCAGCTTCGATTCTTCAGTGATTTCCGAGGGAGAACTCGGGCCTAATCGAGCCGAACATCAAGAGAATCGCGAAAAGCTCGCATTTATACCGCTGGTACCAGAATGACATTTTGGCATCTTGCTCCGTAGCTTTTCTTCCCGTTAAGGCTCGACGATATCGCTCTGCTCATTCGCTGAGTCTTCATGACATTGCGGGATATTGAATTCATGGAGCAATGTGAGCTCGTAGCAACATTCGCTGCGATCGACGGATGCTGGTCGTTGTTACTCTGAGCATATGTTTGTACATAAGATGCGCATACCTGACCGGAACTTTAAATGGAACCTAGCAGAGACGGACTTATTAATTTTCTGTGGATCACGTAGGTCAAGCGCCTCGAAGAGCACCAGCAGGGAAGAACTAATGCGGCAATGTTGCTTCAGTATTTTATCATCAGAAACGATATTTCGTCTATAACTATCGACTCCAAAGAATCACAAGCGTTCCTGCTGCTAGTGTCTCGTTTTCAATATTGTCGAAGTGAAGTGTTTGAAGGGTTTGGAGTCGGTGAGGAGATGCTATTTTCTTCTACCAGTGATACTACGGGAAGAGAGAAAAATTACCGGAATTGCTCACTTAAGTCTAATGTAAATAAAAATCATCGTTTTGAAGGAGAATAAAAACTTGAGCGATGTTTGTACGTAATACGCGTCCCTTCTTTCAACATATGAATAGAAGCGCCACGTGTATCAAAATATGGATACATGGATTGGACCGAGTTCCGGACATCAAGGAACCGTGACTTTTGGTGTAGGTCATCGATGAGATGATATGGGAAACTCAGGCATGGAGTCGGTAATTCGGGATTCGAGCATATGCGATTCGGTCATTGGGGGTCGGGAATATTGGAGCTGGCATTCGGGCTTCCGGGGGGCTCGCGGTTGATTCTGCTTACTAGGAATGTTCCCGAACTTTCGTTCGTGATTATGAGGCGAAGGCGCGGATATTCTGTCCGTAGAGTTGCGATATGAGAGGACACGTCCTTTTTTGTCTGCTTTGACCGCTTTTTGGGGGTTTTCTCGGAAATGTCCGCTTCCCGGAATTTTCGAGGAAATACTGCTATTTTCGATGCAAAAATCGAATTCCTGCGCTATTTTTTCGCCGAGGGCACCGAGGTCTCGGCTGCACAAGCGTGAGTTAGAGGCGCCGGGGGCTGAGTCGGAAATTTTCTTCTCAGCAATTTGTCTCTGAACGACCGTTAGGGCAACGAAGTTCTGTCGATTATTGCTTATTAGGAAACAAGATTTGAGAGTCGAATCAATCCCATGGAAAGGGCGATTTACATGGAATAGAGTGTCCGCTTTTGATGTCGGCTCTCCGTCCCGATTTCCGCGCGGACATTGTCTTTTTTCAGGAAAGAAAATGAAGAAAAATCTCATATCGCAACTCTATCTGTCCGTCGAACCTCGAGTTACGGTCGGAACCCATCGAACCGCCGATTGACGTGCTCCCGGTCTTCCAGACGGCGAAGAGCTCCTCGACTCATTGAAATGCTCATGAGTCTCCGACTGCGTCGTACTCCCGACGGCTGGCTCGACGTTTTCTCCTCCTTGGTGATTTCCACCTCAGTTCAGCTCGGCGTGCTTCAGCGGCCCCGAGAGGCGCTTTCAGCATGCCTCGGTTAGTGTTTCGATCAAGCCCCTCGACTTGTTAGTCCAATCGCAGGTTCATTTCTGGATTCCGGGCGGATGAGAGGTGACGGATCACGGATCGGGACACCCGATCTCACTGATCCGACGGATCGGGTCTCACGGAGTCTTCGAGAGGCATCACGATGCCTTGGGGCCACGTCCACCCCTTCTCGCGACATTCGTCGGTTGTTCTTTTCGATGAAACGAATTTCCAAAGTCCAGCAGCGGATCCAGCAATTCTTCGGGAGGACAGCAGTCAATTTATGAAGGTGCGGATCGACGAGTGAGTATTGCTTTGACTTGTCAACCTGATATAGTCGGGACGAGCCAGAGGGGTCGAAAAAGGATCTTCGGCTCTCTCGGACTCGTAATTGGTGGCTTGGTGGACTCGCTCAGCTCCGTCCATCGAATTCATCGGTCCGAATTCAGGCTCGAGCCGCAAAGTTTCTATCCCGCCGGTCTTCCGACCGAATTCGAACTCGACCCCGAGAGAGGCGAACTGGGGCACAAGTCGCGCCGCGGACTCCGGAGATGGGCTTGAGAACTTGAGAATCTGGTGGACCAGGGGTTCAGAGTCGATGATGCGGATCCAGTTATTGGCATTCGTAGATTCTCCGAAAATCCGCGAGGTGAAATCGGTCGAAGGAAGTCCCAGGAGCTATCCTTGTAGTCGAAGTTTCCGAAGCGTTGTCCGAAGGAACACCATAGAGCCGGGAGCTTGATAGGCGCGCACGTCAAGGGCTGGCGCCCCGCTTCGTCCACAGGCTCCAAGATAAGGAGTCACGACGTCAGAACGAAGAGTCGGGAATTACACATTCGGAGCCGGCGGTTGCGGCAGCGGGGAGGGAATTACACCGCGCCGTCCACCGCTCTCCATTCGTCGGCTACCGTGTTCATTCAAGACTCACGACTCTTACCCTATCAGCAGGAAAATACGGATCATGCTCACTCTCTTCCGGATTTTCTTTCGATCTTCGATTAATATTGGGGCATTCCTGTCCCGCGCACGAGGACCTTCATCGAGGGGGACTTCTGGCCTGTCTTCCAGCGATTCGACCGAAAGACCGCTGATAAGGAATTTCTGCGGAGAGACATCGACCTCCGTCTGATTTGGGTCGGGGCTGGGTCGTATCCGTGCCCATGAGAATGAGAGAGTCCGAGTCGTTACCTATCGTGACCACCAGCACCGTGAGGCGCTAGACTGACTGGCGCCCGGTTACGGACTCCTGAAAGTCAAACAGGCCTCATTCGGCATTTGGTGCGAGGCTCTCGACTCTGAATCACTCAGTCAGGGTCTCGGTTCGAGTACGATGTTGTGTTTCCGAGAAGCGATGCTCATCGAAGTCGATCATCAAATTTCCCTGTACATACCTCAAATGCACAGAGTAAGTAAGACAGCCGGAACAGACGACGGAAATCCTGTGCCGCTCCACTGTGGAACGGTAATGTGTCCGGTGGACCGGAGTCGGCGCTGAAGAACTGAGGATTTTCCGGCGTTTCCTCTAGGAAAATTGAGGGATTTCCCGCGCGGGGTGTCCTTCGTTCTCCCTCAAGTTGACCGTTGACGGCGAAGGCGCTGAACTCTCGCTCGGAATCGGTTCCCGGAGCGAAGGATATGAAAGCGTGACTTTTAAGTAACAAGTGTAGTACAGGAACAGCGGAAACTCGGCGCGGGCAATCTTGATGGGAGAAAATCTCTATTTCTGGAAGGTTTGAGCCTTATCAAGAAACACGGCAACCGCTCGGATGAGTCACCGCAAGACTACAGATATTTCGGATCTCTGACTCAACATCTTGTGCAGAGCCAACACTATCGTAGTCAGCAGACAGTGGCGACGCCGTCGGTAGTCGATGGAGGAGGATTCTCCATTCATTCGTTCATTCACGGGTTCGTTCGTTCGTCTCGTCATTCATTCACTCTCTCGTCGATTCATTCAGGGAATTACCGGATCGGGTCCCGGTTCGAGGGGAAGCTTCTCCAACGGGGAATTTTCTCCTATGTATAGACGGAGTTTCTACCATTCTACCGTCTTCAACATTTTTCCTTGACTTCCATACTTCGAGTCAGTCGAACGTGAAATGTATGCAATGGCTGCCATACGTGAAGTCGACTCATGGCAGCAGTTGAGTGTACATTTCCCTCAAGGAATTGGTCCGGAAAAACGTCATTCGCATGTTCCAAATCTCTTGCGAAGCATGTCGTCATCTTCGGTGCAGACGACGGAGATGACACTCGACTCTGCGTCAGTGACGCTTCGCTTATTAGCACTCGGCTTCGGATCTTTCACTACAACGGCGTCAACCGGTTGTAGAGAAAAGGGTTGCCCGACACCGCGCGACGCCTTCGTCGTTGCTGTTCTGGTGGATGTCTGTAAGCGTTCGTGCGTGTGTGTGTGCGCGCTGGACCAAGGGTGTGAGCGGGATGCATACGTCATGCGACGGCGGCGACTCGGTGGTGGAAGCGACGACGTGACGTCGACGTCAGACGATCGGAGCAGCGGACGGACAGAGCGACGGATCTTTGTGTTTCGAAGAAGCGGTCATTTGCGGGTCCGCGGCGCGTTTTCAAATTTGGCGGGCGAATGTGGTTTTTCCCGACTTTCTCCTTTCTGTCGGCGGGCCGAGACGGTCATGCTCACCGGCGGTGATGGAATTTCGAGAGAGTTAAACCCTCGCTATCGGCGCGTCTTGCCGTTTACTCTCGAAGCGGTTCACGCCGATAACTGTTGATCCTAACCGGAATTATCGAGGGACAACACACTGCCTACCAACAGAAAGGAATTCGACTCGAACAAAACTGCTGTCAAAGTCGGAACCGCCTCATTAGTTTCTCCGCTGATGTTCGAGGAGGAAGTCCTCTGACGATCGAGATTCGAAGGGGGAAAGAACTCTGCGCGCTTCTGACATCAGGAATTCCTGCCTGTTCTCGAGGGGCTGCATCATCCGGTAGTGACTGCATTGCTGCCGTAGTGTCCGTTCCAGCAACCGATCGAAATGCTTCCGCCAGTCCACCCTCACATAGTGGGGCGCTATCGAAGTAAGTTAACTTCATCGCTGGGATTTCCGCATGGATACGAATAATTATTATCGGGGTGGTGGAATTCGCTCAGCTACCCCGGATTCGACGTTATTTGGTGGGGAACGCGTCCCAAGCTCCTTCCGCAAAATTTCGAGTGGGCAAGGTCGTAGGGATCAGTGTCGCACCTTCCAATGCCGAACTGCCGGCTCCAACTTCAACTTGGAGCGCCATTGGGTCGCTGAGCGGTCTGGAGCCCTCGCGCGCAGACGTCCAGGGGAGAGAGCCACAGAGGGAAGGAAGGGTAAACACGAAGAGGACGGCTGACGGACAGACCGACGTTCGTTCGTCTGTTTTCTGAGAAGCGCTGCTGCGGCTGCCCTTGTTGTTATGCTCCTGCTGCCGCTGCTGCTGCTGCAAGTAGTCGGTACTGTGGGCTGCTGCCACCACCACCACCGACTCTAGAAAACTCTTTACGCAGACATCTACGTCGTCCACGTACTTCGAGGACGACAAAGTTGAAACTGTGTCCGACGTACCACAATCGAAACCTGTTGTCGACACTGTCGGACTGTAGAAGTGCTCGTGACCAAAAACACGTTGGTCGCAGTCTGTGATCCCTGCGATATTTTTCGGAGTTCTGCGAACGCCTTGGACAGATCTCCTCTGACGTGAGTTGAATTCCTTCTTGAATATCCACTCCTGACACGGAGACGGCATGACACTCGCTTCCTTGAGCGGCAACTTCGCTGTCAGCTGTTACAGCTCGCTTTTCGCCGCTAACGGGATGTGGGGTTTCCCCACTGGGTACTCTGGTCTATCACATGGTTCGCGAAGTATCTGGCGATCAGGCTTCGGGGTTCATCCTGATCGCCAATTCTGTTCGCGGCGCCGGGCTCGAAACTCGAATCCCCCAGTGGATGAGGAATCGAATCTGCGACGGAAAATCTGCCCTCGAGCGCGGCGTCTCCGACTTGGAACTCCAGGACGGCCAGGAGACTTATTTCTGGTCTTTTGGTGCGATCACCATGAAGTTTCGATGAATGTATGCACCGCCATGAGGGACATAAGACGTACAATAATTTCGGAAGATGATTGGAGCACGACTCTGCCTACCAGCTTGAGTACCTTTGTTCATGTGCTTATCGGCGCAGGATCGGAGCCTAGGATTGTAGGTTTGGCTGCCGGACGTTCTCGGGAGCGACAATGTCTCCAGAGTCGACGACTCTCAGGTCTCAAATCCAAATGAAGCGCTATGAGCGTGAAAAATCCAAGTCTGCCGCTGCGAGCTATTTTCGGACCGATCTGAGTGAAAGGCCATCAGTCGACGTCTGAGTCAGCATTGCAGCACACCCTCGCGCCCCTGGGTCAGCTCGCGGATTTTCCCGCACGGAATGTCAGGCCACGTGCGCTTGTTTGTACACAGAGACCCCCGAAACGAGATTTGAGATATCCAGGAAACATCACTCCACATCCAAACGAGGATCGTCGGAGGATTCGGAAACGATTGAGTCGGAGTGATCTCGCCCTAAAGTTGTGCCTTCACGGCGGCATTCAGCGGCGACTTGTGGGAATTCCCGACCGCGCGGGAAGATTGAGGTCTGTATTGAACGCGCGAACTATCCGAAGACTCGTGCTCTCGTCTGTTCGAAGGCCTCGTTGAGGGACTTGGGCGGTTGAAACGACCTCCTATGTCCTTTCGGTGTCTGAAGCCAGTCTTCCAATGGAATGCCATGAGATGACGTCATATCGTTTCACCCTCCCCTGCCTATTCGGATGAGTCGCGGCGCCGAGCTGCTTTTTTCGCAAGCTTCGCCCAGGTTGCTTTCGATCGCTGAAAATGTGCACAACTTCGTTCGACTCGATACGAACTTGACAGTTTCGGTTGCCCAGTGTGCGAAAGCCTGCGGAGGACTCGTATAGTCGCGATTCGCTCAGGATCGATTCGTAGGCAAGGCGAGAAGAGGAAATCGGTCGAGTGAGGCTCCGACGCGCATCAAATGTAACGAGACGGACTCATGCCTCGATATGCCTGGCCCCGTTAGGGAAGCAGGAACAGTGCCCTCCGCCCGTGCGTCTGGGACCAGAACGCCCCAGATCAATCTTCGCTCCTTTTAACCAACACTTTATCTTATTAATTCGCAAGCAGCTCTCGCAAATGGAAAACAGAGGTTCTCCTGACGAGTGTCAAGAAGTGGGACTTCTGGACGATTTGGGTAAGGCCCGGCTTCTAGAGATGAGCGACGACGCGCTCTCGAATTGGATTGCATGTTCTTCGATGGGACTCTGGATAGTTGACGGGTCATTTTTTTTTGGGCGTTGGTTTCGTTTTGGTGAGACGGCTCTCTTGCCCTCGCTTCCTTAGCATTTGATTAGTTCTTCTAGTCGGACTTGAGTCATTGTTGAGGCTCGGATGATCTGCCAACTCGATTGAAGATCTCCATCTCTACATCATCGGGGAGAGAGATCGATGTACCGTGGAACACCTAGTATATGGGCCTCAAATCAATACTATGCGTTTATCGGCTGCCTTCTCGTGACGTATCTTCCTCCTCTCTCAAGTTTTTCCGGAGGGGCTGGCCCAAGTGGACTTCAATCCACAATCACAGCTTTCGATATCACTTCTCCAGTTCAGTCGTCGGAGAACAATCAGAACCCCTGTCTCAGTTGATTGGCTTAGAAGTGCGAGTGTTTGTACACAGAAACAACCCCTGGCACTACCTCCCTACGAGTGAAACGGTTCGTAAACGGCATCATCTCACTCACAGAAACCTCCTTTTCGCCGAGCTGGTTTCTGCCCGCGCTCATGTTCCTCCTGTGATGCCTACGGGGATTCGTTCCTTCTTTGAGCACGAAGTCAGCTTAAGAAGTCCTGCGGCTGAGAGTTCATCAGTCGCGCGTAACCCCGCGAAGTGTTCGGATCTTGAGCCGCGAGCATGGACCCCGACCGAGGATTTCCGGTATCCGACTTATATTGGGCTAACCGGAGTGGGATTCTCCAATCAAGATGGTTGCGGAGCATGAGTGCGTTTAGACGAAACCCTCCGAATCTTGAGAGTCCTCCTCTCAATGTGATGCCCCGCCGGGGTTTTCGTCTGTGTCTGAGCTCGGGGTCCGAGGTTCGAACTCCGTTACCAGTGACGACGCACCCAAACCGTGTTGACGTCACCGGTTTCCAATGGAACTTCCAGCGCGCGCATGTAATCGTATTCGTTTTCTTGTTCTTGTTGTGGCCGACTGACTCCATCTTGAATTCAAGTCTTTCGTTTCGCGTCCTAGTGCGTCGTTGTACTTTCTGCTCTCTGAGTGAGATCCAGCTCGAGGTCCGAGGAGGCAATTGCTGCTCGATGCATTTTCTCCATGCTAAATGAAATGCTACCGTGATTGGGAGTCCTGCCGTTGATCTGGGTCTAGCATCGCTGCGTATCCTCATTGTGGTCGATCTGTGACTTTCCAGACGAAGTGATCACGGCCCAATTGAAGCCCTCAGCTCACATCATGGATGGCTTCAAGCTGACGCAGCAGACGCAAGCGCAGCCTCAACCTTACGTGACCATACTCGTTCAACCGCAAAGCAGAGCTCTGAGGTTTCGTTACAAATGCGAAGGAAGATATCCAGGTGCCCTGACCGGTCTGGGTTCGACGGCGGAGAACAAGACCTACCCGACGATTCGAGTGAGTACGATCCTGAAGCGTTCATCATTGACGCCCAGATCCTGTCCGGGCACAATACGCTCGTCAGAAGGAACATTTTTGGTTCATTTAAATGGAATATCAGGTGGAGAACTACGTCGGGAAATTCGTCGTCGCGGTATCCTGTGTAACGAAGGATCATCCGTATCATCCTCATCCGCACAACATCGTATCCAAAGAGGACTGCAGAAAGGGGGTTTATCGCAACAAATACGAGCGATCGAACATGACTGCTCAATTCTCTACTCTGGGCATTCAGTGTGTGAAGAAGACTGAAGTCAAAGAAAGCCTCGAGCAGCGCAAATCTCTGAAGATCGATCCGTTCAACAGTGAGTGATCTAGCTGATGCTGTGTATCGAACGGAACAGAAGGGAATCGCTCCCGGAAATTCCTTTTCACAATTTTCATCATTCCAGCGCGCTACGATCATATGGGCAAACTCACGGACATCGACCTCAACGCGGTGAGGTTGTGCTTCCAAGTGT
Organism: Galendromus occidentalis; assembly: GCF_000255335.2. NCBI lineage: Eukaryota > Metazoa > Arthropoda > Arachnida > Mesostigmata > Phytoseiidae > Galendromus > Galendromus occidentalis. The sequence continues at coordinate 791,519 of NW_003805179.1, read as the reverse complement.
TCATTGAGAGCATCCCTGGATCGGACAAATTCGACCGGCCCCTGGATCCTGTCGTTTCCGATGTGATCTATGATCGGAAAGCCATGAGTGATCTGCATATAACGAAACTCAGTCATCCGGTCGCGCCCATGGCAGGAGGATTAGAGATGATCGTGTTGTGTGATAAAGTCAGCAAAGGTAAGAAGACCTGCAAAGAAACTCCAAGTTCAGTGAGATTCCATTTCCGTGATGAAAGATTGTACGGAAACGAGATTCAGGCTGCGCAAGCATCGCTGAACATGACGTTTGACTAATCTTCTCTCTGACGACAAAATTTCCCGGATCATCGCTTCTGTGGTCATGGACGTGCGAACTGACCCGAGATTCATTTTTCCCCAGATGACATTGAAGTCTTTTTCTACGAGAAGGACGAGGCTGGCAGGCTCATCTGGGAGGAGAAGGCCGACAATTTGACCGTCCACAAGCAGGTCGCGGTCTGTTTCCGCAGTCCGGATTGCAGGAAACATTTCACTGCGGGCAACAATCTGCAAACCTGCATCAAAATCGAGGTCCATTTGAGGAGATCCCGAGGTAAGACACGAGAACCCCCTCAATTTTTCAGTCAGCTCATTTTCAACCCCTCCCCCCCCCCCGACGATTCCACCAAAATCCCACCAAAATGGAGTCGGAAGAGGGGGAATCCTGCACGCAGGTGTAACTCAAACTCTGCGCTTGCGACGTTGCAGTGAACGAGCATGGCGACGGACGCGACTTGTTTTTGATGAGCGTCAGCGAATCGGGGACTGAAGGCGCCAAACGAAAACGTTTCCCACCACCTAATCTGCAAATGCAGATCGAGCTCATGCAATCCCAGGATCATGTTCCCATGATTATCCCGGTGCCGCGCTATGAGCAACACGAAATCCGTCACGGAAATCGATCTCCTCGGAGCGACGGCAGCCCGGCTCGCTCTCCGCAGTGGATGAACTCGCCCCAACCCATAATGAACGCCTACGGCAACGGCAACGAAATCAGTCATATACTACCCGATGCGGGACCAGGTCCTGCAAACCCCCAAGAGCTCGCCGCCGTGAACGAAACCGCGGAGAGGCTCGACTCGATACTCGATCTCGGGCTTCCGTCGGTGAGTACCCGGAATGTCAAATGTCTCGAATCACGAACGTGCATTGTCGCTGTTGAGGATTCGGAGCTGGGTGGCGTGGCTAATTGCGATTTTTTTCCTTTACAGAATTTCAACAACAATGACATAAACTTAAACAATCTCAACATGAATGAGGTGCAGATGACTGGACCGAGTGCGACTCCCGTAGCTAATGGGAACATCGACGAAAGCAATTACTCAGTTCCGAATCTTTCGGCGTCGATGTTCGAGAGTGAGACAAGTGTGGGCCAACTGGAATTGTTAGACTCAGATCAACTCCAGTTCAAGCAAGAAGAGAAATAATCGCACTGTCACCATGGTGTGACTATCTTCATCCGTCGAGATGTTCGGCTGGACTTTGCAGATGACTGGAATCGGGTCAGCGGTGGAGAACAGTCTCGATCCAATCCAAGTCTCGATGTGGATCAGAGAGGTGCTCGACGAAGGGCTTGAGTCTCGTGGATCCGCATCGCCCAGGCTCGCGGAAGTACAAGTCGATAGTGAGTCCATTTCTAGTTCGCTCGACATCTCTGAGACAGCCGCATCTCGCCAATCAATGCCTTCCATTTTTTTCCGAGTCACGCGAGTCGGTCCGGCTGACGAATTTCAGAAACCCGGTCCTAGTGGAGCAACAAATACCGGGAAGTGTTGGAGTCTATCGCAATATTTTTGATGGTTTTCAAACCTAGCGCGTCGTCAGTATTCGTCTCTGCTCGTCCGCTACATCAGAGGTTCCCAAACGGGGTTCCGTGGCGGATTGCGCGGAACCCCAAATTCTACTTGCGGAACCCCTACGGAACCCACGGGGAAAAGTTGTAAGGAAAAGTTTGGGAACCACTGCGCTACATGACGTCGTCGACATGGACATGTATTTATCTGGTCGTGGATGCTAGTTCTGCGTTTTGACGGAATCGCTCGAGAGAAATATCCGATCGCGTCGCACATAGAGCGTGCCTTACGTGGTTTCATCTACATTAATCCGTAATAGATAGCTCAAGCGGTCCTGAGTCATGCCCAGGAACGTCGGAGGTCTCAACCGCATTCATGATACTGAGCCTTCTTCACTCCGAGAACTCGTGGCACACCTTTTACCCCTCGGCTTCTCTGAAGGAAAGCCGACTCCCCCATGGTGGTCTCGAAGATACTGATGTCATCGCGCGGTCAGTTCGTTGCCGCCGTTTTTCGTGGGATCAGAATACTCAGGAAACTCATTTCTTCCGAGCGGGAGAGATTTTCTCTCTGCTCGATGTTTGTTAACAGGCCGGAGCGACTCATCGACGCGGCCCCGAATCTAAGGATCCCGGGCCGATTCGAATCCTGTCTTCGACAGACTCAAACGATTGGCGCTGCCTCATGTCTAGTAAGCTCGATGGTTCTCGCCACTCGATGCCTAGCTCCAATGATGGATGGTGATAGTATAGATCAGCGGTGACCAACTCGGGAAAGCAGGTGGACCCCCAAACCGCCTTCGTAGAAGCTGGTGGACCCCCTATTTCCCAAGCTCCTCCTGAAGCGCAGAAATTCAATGGATTCGCGAACTGTAGGGATACGAGTACGATCAGCAGCCGGGCCTTATCGGCGTTTGAGACTCCGTGTGTATAAACATGCTGTGCTTTCGAGATCTCGCTTCGGAACGTGCTTGGTGGAGTCACTGACCGATTGCTTGACAAACAACCCTTCTTCCCATCGTAAAGGCTCACTCTGATCGCGTCTCTTCCGGAATCTCGCCGTGGACCCCCGGAAATTTTACTGTTGAGCCCCGGAAACTTTGCTGTGGAGCCCTGGAAATTTTGCTGTGGACCCCCGGGGGTCCATGCACCCCCACTTGGCCACCGCTGGTAAAGATGCGGCGCCAATCAGACTGTCCCTTCCGGACGGACCCTCTGACATCTGCCCAAGACCTGGAATTTTGCTGTCGTTCCAACTCAGTCTCGAAGCGGCCCAATCTGTGCAGGATCCCGACGTCATTGTCGAGACTTGTGCTCGAAGACCGCTCTGACGCGTCTCAGAATCCGATACTGTTGAGCTTGGATTTTTCACCGTGGGATTCGAAGCCCAAGGAACGCCTCAAGTGCGGAATATCCTCGTTGAGGATCCCCCGCGAGGATGGACGCTTCTCAATATCTATTCAGGATCTAGTTCAAATAGCTTCTCCTATTGGGGATGTATTGCCTGTCGCTCAAGGTCCAGATCGTTCTTGTGAGACCTCAGCGGATATTACGTTTCTAGGAGTTCTTGATGCTGGAGTTTCTTGGCGCGGTGGTTCCGAGGCATATTCTTAATCAAAGCAACGTTGAGGCGCCTCTGACACAAGATTAAAGAATATTTACACATTTTATATATCACCCGAATAGCCCACGACAAGCCTCTAATCCCGCCCGAGGAATGCTTTCTGTTTATCCTTTACATAATTTGTTGTTCGGGCCGTTTCGTTGCATAGCGGCTCACCGACGGCTACAAAACTCGACATCTAGTTCTGTAAAATAGTCAACTTGTATATACAATACGATAAGAATCACGTTACATTCTGCGCTTCGGACTGCGCGATCATAGCATCATTTATATAAATTCGCTAATCTGACATCAGGGGATTGTCAATAAAACCTAATTCATCGAGTTCGAGGTCTATTGATATTATTATTCCAAAAGAATTTTCTTGTTCGCCTGTGTGCTGGGCTTCGGAAGGGGGTACATCTCTCCAGATTGGCGACGCTCAACATGAAACCTTTTCAATTAAAATTATGAAATAATGACTATGTGAGACTCTCTCTTCCACGTCGCTCCCGTATCAGCAAGTGCTCGCCCTGGATCGTTGCTTCGATAGTCCAAGGATCCTTTCGATAGAGAGGATTCGCCAGTCATAAAAATTGCGGTGGAACGTTTTCTGCGGCCACGGTCGACGGGGAGCTGTTGAACCTACCACCAATGATCGAGCCACGAAGAATTCAAAGCCTGACTTGCCCTCTCAGGCGATAACCCTCGGTCCAGCTTCAGGTAGCGTCTTGAATCAGCGATCCCGATGCAAACGGGTCCTTTCCACCACTTGAGCACCCTCAACTACCAGCCATGGAGCACAGTTCCGTCCTGGAAGCCCGGCTCGACCTACTTTGATTTGGAACTCCTCGCCCTTGGATTGGTGATGTCTGAAAGCTTCGAGAGTTTCGTTCATGATCGATACGAATTACTGAAGGATAGATTACAAAGTGTTTCGAGTTTTCTGTGGTCCCATCCCGAGTTATCGGGTGAAGAATACCGAGCGCATGATCTGCTGTCAGCGATACTGGAGGGAGCGGGGTTTGATGTCACGCGGCAGTACCTGGGTTTCCCGACAGCATTCAGAGCCGATCACGAGTCTACGACAGGTCAGTGGTTCGAACGTCTTTCCGGCGACCAGCGGAGTTCTCATTCTGGCGACCCTCGAGAGCGCCAATCCGAGCCTGATCGATCTCGACCTCATCAGGTGGACCTAGGATCTGCATCGTTTGTGAATACGATGCCCTCCCTGACGTTGGTCATGCATGCGGTCACAATCTGATCGCGGAGGCCGGGATCGGAGCCGCTTTGGTCATAAAGGAATACCTGGAAAATAATCCGAAACCAGGGAAGGTGAGTTGCCCGGGTCGGTTTGAGAAAATGCTTGATTGTGGTCATGATGAATGATAGTGAATATTCTGCCGCTCCTTCCGTGGGACAGATCACGGTGCTGGGATGTCCCGCCGAAGAGAAAGGAAGCTACAAAGTCCTCATGATAGAGAAGGGTGCTTTCAAAGGTCTGGACCTCGTCATGCAAGTTCATCCTCACTCCTCATCGGACGGTAAATTTTTTTTCGTAAAAGTTATCTATTGGTCTGACGAGTTCCATCAATCATCCTCGACGATGGGCATCGGGTCGAGTGGAGTCATAGAAGGTTTGATCCCGCCTCGACTTGGACTTTTCTTCTGTAGAGCTCAGAGCAAGTTTGATCGGGAAGATTGGCTTCCTGGCCGAGTTTACTGGGAAGCCCGCGCACGCGGCCGGGGCGCCATGGGAAGGCCACAATGCTCTGGATGCTGTCGTTGCAACTTACCAGGCTCTTTCGATGCTCAGGCAACAGATGCATCCCACATGTAGAGTAAGTAGAATCGTCTGATAGCATGAGTGGTATGTTACGCTGATCGATCGAAATCGAAAGCTTATCCGCCGCAGATTCATGCGATAATTCCCCATGGCGGAACATCTGCGAATGTGATCCCCGAGTTCGCCTCGATCGAAGTGATCGTTCGGGCCCCGACTCTGCCACATCTGAAAACCATCACAGAAAAGGTTCGATTCGATGTGCCACACATCCTGGACCTTAGAGAGGCAAGAGCTGGGCAGAGAAGATAATTCGAAGTCCGCTTCTCCCAGGCAGAAAACTGCGCTAGAGCGGCCGCGATCTCGAGCAATACAGTGTTGAAGATCTTGAAGCCCTCGCCATCGCTGTTGCCCCTCAAGTCAAACGGGGTTCTGGCCGGACTCTATCAACGATACGCCGAAGACATGGGTGAGGTTCGCCGCCGATCGATTCAAATTTATCAGGCCATCCTCGACTACCGCAGGTTAGTTCGAGGTGTTCACGAGTAGGTTTTTCATTTTCTGGAAATATTCCGCTCAGGGACTGAATTCGTTGACATCACCGGACGTGGAACGCGCTTCGAAGCCTCTTCCGATATCGGCTCAGTATCCTGGGAATTACCCACGATACAGCCCGGTTTCCACATCGACTCCGAGGGTCCTAACCATTCTCGGGTTCGTATACACAGGTTTGAAATATCGATGGAACGTTGAGGAAGTCTTCTCACGCTTATTTGTCTCGACATAGGAATTCACGGTCGCGTCTGGATGTGAATCAGCACAGCCTCCGACGATCAGGGCCTCAAAAGCGATGGCACTGACGGCGCTGAACATTATCAACAACCCCCCCTTGGTGGATAGCATGTGGCAGGAAATGAAGAAATAAAGAGCCACACCAGCTCTGAAACCACCGTCAAATCTTCGTCGTCCTTAGCTTATCTACGTACCGGATCTCCTTGGAAGACCGAGGACTTGTACGAAGAACAGGATCAGCAAAAAACGTTTATTCGGATTCTGCGAGGCGAAGATGCCACTGGCACTCGGCGGGACTTCTCTGTCCGCTCCCATTCAATTCACTTTGATTTCTGTTATAGATATGCAAAAAGTCCAGTACCGAAGATGCACTCACGGAATCCACGTACCCGTACAAATAGACAAAATCTCAGATCAACACGTTATATACAAGGATGAGCCGCTCCTAGAGCGAGTTCAGGTCAACTCGGGTCAAGTTTTCCGATCGTCGTTTGCAATAAGTGACGGAGCTGCCTCGGCTCGCACTCCGAACTCGAGCATTGGTGGATATAGTTCAGCATATCCGGATCGTCGACATTCCAGAACAAGCTTCTCCGTGGTGGGAAGAAGGAGGGGGATACCATTTTCAGGAAGCGCTTGATGTTCGAGTCAACTGTAGATGGAACGCAGGTCGATTTGCGGAGACCGTCTCCCTGAGAAGAAGAGAATGATTGAGTCCCGAGCCGTCGAAAAGCTTCGAGTCTGAAGAAATGGGAAGGGTCTAACCTTTATACAGCGACCTTTGCAATCGAAAAAATCACAGTCTTCGTCGGTAGTACAATGATAGTTTCCCATGGTGACTCCTAATGAATGTCTACTGAAGACAGCGTCAAGGTCGAGGAGTTTGACCACGAAGTCCTCATTGGACTCGCTTGGATTGGAATTTTCCTTATAGAACAATCCGAAGTGTTCCCATTTGAAATCGCAAACTTCCACATTCATCTCATCGAGCATCTGGAAGAAGCAAGAAGCGTATTCAACTACTCAACGATGAACGCGCAGGTTGGGACCGATAACTCGGGACTTGAGACGAGGATATTGAAATTATCTTTCCGGGAATCCGCAGACCGACCAGGAGACTCACAACGATCAGATCTGCGACCTTAACCAAAGCTTTCAGCTTCTCTCGAATTGGGAGTTCATTGACAAAGTTAAGCTCCCGCTGAGACTTTTCGACAATGTAGACATGTCCACATGTGCCCCGAAGCAAAGGGAACGGGGAGGCGTCCCCGCTCTGGCTGTATAAAAAAGACCAGACAAATTCCCTCTGATTCATCATTTGCAGGAAGTGAAGCCTCTGCGAGTTGGAAGAAGTGTCGGGTTCGAGGCTGCGAAAGACGGGACGTAAATTAATTAAGCAGGAAGTTCAGAACGTCGGGAAAATCTCGCTGATGTCGACATTGTCTGAATTGAACAATGAGCCGGTCAGCTAAGAGAAATCACCCGTCCGTGATCAATAGGTTGAACTGATTCGTTTTCTGGAAGTCGGAAAGCCTGAGAGCCATTCGTTTCTGGAAGTCTTTTGTCGGATTCGTCGGATCCAGTCGCAGTTCGGAGTCCACAGAGTCTCGGTAGTCGGCGTGCCGACCCTTCGCGACAGCCTCGCCGAAAGGTCCCGATATGCCGACCACCAACTCTTTGCCGAAATGTGGAACCCCATGGCAGCTGGAACAAGCAGGAACTAATTAGGGTATCACCAGAAGAGAGCCAGCGCGGATGAATCGGAGATCACATCTATGCTGGAGATACTCTCAGCAAGAACAAACCAAGACGATCGCTCGCCGTAGGATCCTGCGAAGAGAACACACCTTTTCACCGCGTTACATAAATTGAAGCACCAATCGCCTTCCACTTCGTCTCCATCGCTCCATTCTGCACAGAGATCTGACAGAGCAGCTTTGCGGCAAGGAAAATGGGCTGAGAAATAGACGGCGAGTTTCCATAATACGAACGTCACCAGCGTTAGAACAACAGCGCGCTTGCGTCTCATCACCAGACACTAGTTCGACAATGTCTCGACGTCAGTGATCATCTCATTCCGGCACTTCGACCTCTATGAGCCGTCGAGAGTCCCAGCAACTCGATTTCCGGAGAGAAATTCCCGGACTGTCGGAGGTCGTCTCGAAGTCGTCTACATCCTCTCCGGGGCGAATTCGAACAACATAGGACGTCGCCATCTTGCGAATGTTCTCTCCGCCGACTGCGCAGCGCGACACAACAAGTGTGGCACGCGGGCATCGAGGTCTTTCCCTCGATAGGGATTCAGCCGCGCGAGTTTCTTGGTGAGTTCTGGAATTCGCATCGAATCGAAACGCTCATCTTCATCCGTTCGGACTCTGCCGACGGAGCGTGGGAATGACGGAAGCCAGGGTTCATAGTTTTCGGTTCGGAGCGCGCGCTCTTGTTGTCACGCGTTCTCCGGAGAATAGCGCGGTCAGCCGACCTCCCGCAAGCGAGCTCCGGTCGCCGCTGCCATTTTTGTCGTCGTCGTCGTCGGCGCCGTCTCGCACGCTCTTGTGTTGTTGATGTTTTCGTCGTCTCTTTATTTTAGAACTCCTTCTGCTCGGAGCACGGCAGACCGCTTTTCCGCTTGATTCGTGGTCGCTCCGTGCGGCGGCTGCTCTGACATCAGTAGGCGGCTGTGGTGCTGCTGCGACTTGTTGGTTGCCGCTTGGTTCATTCGCTCGGCTGTTCGTTGCTCGCTCACGGGGCTGCTGCCGATGCCACCGCTGCGGCTGAGGATGGCGACAGGGCGGCACTAAGGAACAAGCAGGCACGGCGACGAGGCAGGCGGCGGCAGCTTGGCGGACGAATAGTCAAGCAAGTAGGCAGCGAGGGTTGACCAGACAGGCGCTCGAAACGGAACGTCTTGAAGTGTCCTCAGCGGCGCCGCTGCTCCCCGATTCTTTCGAGAGTGTAGTGAAAGGAGGGAACGCGGGCTGCGAGTCGACGTCAGTTCTGTGGCACGGAGGCATATCCGATAGGTCGCCAGATACGTCCCGGAGTGGAGAATACGTCGGAGCACCGAGGCCTCAAGCGCTTGGGAACAGGTTCCTGATCACCAAGCGACTTCGGCTCTCTGTTGAGCTTCTCCGGATCCACCCGCCGGAATATCTCCTATCGGTAAGTTCGATCATCTTCGAGGCGATCATCCGCTGCAACGAAAACGCTGAATTCAATAATTCGAAAAGCGTGGTATCGTATGGGTGTCTGCAGACTGCAGGATATTGTCTGATCGTCTCATAGTCAGAATTGTCAGATGTGGCTCTGGGACTCGTCGTCAGCCACGTGAGAGATCGCTGTGAGAGATCGCCGTGCGCAACGCGAGCGCTCCGAGTTACGACTCTGAGGATGGAAACCAGACACGAGCTCGGTTCGTTCGTCATTTCGCGACTTTTCCCTCCTGCGAGATTCCGTCAAATTTTGACGCTCGATCTCGCGATCGGGGCTGGACGGTATCCGTGTTGCTACATGATGACTGTTGGACATAAGCTTGTAGATATACGACGTGTTGATCACAACGGACACGTGTTTACGAAATCTGATCCCCGTACTCCCCCCAAGAGCACCAATTGAGATCCGCTTGGAGGCCCTGAGTGGAACAGACTGCCGTTACGGGTCTTGAATTTGTGCCGAAACTTGCATTGACTCACTGGGCTCTTCATCAGAATCAGCTGCTATCCACGACTTTTTATATCACTTCACCCGATATAGCGTTGGGCATCACGATGAGGAGAAGGTCCCGTTTTCCGTGGGAGTTACCCTGAGCTGTTCGCTTTCATTGACGCCATCGAGACGGGTGGCACCGAGAACAGCGGCATGGTCACTTTTGAAAAGTGACTCACAACGTCGGCTTCGTGGAACGCCTTTCTCGGAGAATAGAATCCACCACGCCGTCTAATCAGACTTCTTACTTTCCTCCGTGAGAGCAATTATGGGATTCCTCTCCGATCTTCTTTCGAGTACCACGGCGTAGCGAGAGAGATTGACGACTTCGATTTCGTGGTTCCCGCTTGCGGCGACCCATCCATGCCTCTCCGAACCTCCGCTCATCGGGGGACATTCATCCGCGGGAATGTTTCGCAAATTCGCGAACAGGATAGACAGTTCGTGGAGAAAGAATTTCCTCCGAGCCCTAGAGGGTTGAGTCTCTCTCGAAATTCGACCTTCACACCTACCGATACACTAGGCAATTTGGGTTTCCAGAATCTGTCCCGAAAAACTCTTGACGTCACTGGCGATGGGCTCAAGAAACGCTCGGTTCACCGCAATCTCTCCCCGTCGAAAGCCTCGAATGACCTTCCCGAGTGGCTCAGGCGCAGCTCAGTTCGATACGATCGAGTTTATCCTGTGGATATACGTAACTCGAAACTGGATTGTCCATCCTGTCGATAGCGCTCGCCCTAGCGCCGATCCTCACGTCACCATAGCTCGATGCGTGGACTACCCTGATGCGATCTGAAAATGGTTCATTTAATTCAAGCTCTATCTTTGAAACTCGATATTCTCTTCGATCAAGACGACTCGAAAGGTTGCAATCTCTCGGCGCCAGTCCCGAAATAAATCTCTCAAAACAGAATCGATCTCGTTCGTCCGAATCCTTGATAGCTAGCCACTGAGATTTTCGTGTCGTAAGGAACAATGCGCATACATACATATTTCGTACGAGAGGCTGAATATCTTCGCGCTATCGAGTCGATAGGGATCCAGCATCGATTCTAGGCGATGACCCCATGGAGAAGCCTCAATGATCCTTGACGTCAGCCTAGCGGAGCTTTGGGCACAATCACTCGAGTGTATCAATCTTTTGCGAGAACAGCGTCTTATCTCTACCGATACTCTGCGGTATCCCATGTTCCGAATTCCGCAAACTGATAATTCACCTGCGGAGAGTTCAATCGGCGCATGGAAAGAGGATCGTCTTCTGATTACACTTCTCATTTTACGCGCCAGCCGACTGATAGTCAATTGATTTATACCGCGTCGCGTTTGTTTCCCTGGGCAGCTTATCTCCGCGACGCCTAAATCCCGTCACGGGCCCGATATCGTTGGGAGAGCACGGCGGCGCTGTGAGGGTGTTCTGTCAAAACTCGAGCTGGTCATCTTAACAAAAGCTCGATGCGGCCTAAGAGTCGTTAGCAGAAGCGGTGAAAAGTTTCACAACCATCCGAGTTAGCGAAAGTTCAGGATAACCCTTCAACGTTCTCAAGATGGGGTGAGATTTTCCGCTTCTCCTGAGCACGCCGATCTGGGCGAGCTCGAAGGTAGACTTAACAAAATTTGACCGACTCACGACGCCGTCATCGTGATTTCTTCCTCCTTTCGATCGAGATGGGCAGGTCGCCTCGGCGTGAGCTCCGAGATCAAACCTCCGAAAATCGATCAGAATTTTGAAACGTTTTCGAACGACCGCTCGCACAGTAGTCCCGTTGGCTACCGTGGGACCCTGAATGATGGGAGGATACGAGTTAGATAAGACCTTAGGCGCGCTGTCGACGTTGAGATTCGGACCGTAGTGGAGTGGTTAGCGAAATTCTTTCTCTTGCTCGACATGTCGGAATGGAGTCCTCTCGAACAATGACCAATGGATGGGCCTGATTTACATCTCTCCAACTCCGACGAGACTTGAGAGGTCCCCAAAGAAAAATCGATGCCGCTCGCAACGAGCTCAAAGCTCACGCGACATGGATCATCCCGGCTACTGAGTCATCTCACATATTTTACGGTTCACGTCGCCGACGCCTCGAGGGAGCGTTACCGCTCCAACCGTGTAAAGTCCAGCTGTTCGAGGAGAGCTCCGAGCTGGGCGCAAGACTTGTCTCGAACCGTCGTCGTGAAAATTCGCCTTGCTCGGGGAATCTGTGTTCAGCTGTTCCGGGAGGCGAGTCGAAGGCATTCAAGACGAATGACTCGACTTGACGAATAACTCCGGATCGACCACGTAATGTTGCTTGAGCTCGCTCGGGCTCTCTCTGGACGGCAGTTTCATCATTTTATTCTGCGTTATTCATCGAGACATCTTGATGATGAAGAATAATAACTTTGAGCAATGCAGCGTTCATATTCTCGGTCCTCGTCATGATCTCCGCTGTCTGCTCCGGAACTTCCCGGGGATTCAAAGCTTACGAGCTTAGTTCATCGCGTATCGGTCCTCACATGAGAGGCGAATCGGGGGGATCAAGAGAGCGGTGGATGACTCCAAGCGGCGACTGCGATGTCTTGGGCAGCTGCGGAGCCATTTTCAAAGCTGCATGGGATACGTGACGACAATGAAGGTCCACTATCGAAGTTCCCCTAAATCACCCGAGGCTCAAGCTTTTCTCAGCTGAATGTTTTCCGTTCTCAGGTTCATCATTCTCTGCCAGCAGAGCCTCTGCAATGACGCTGAACACGGACACCTCGGTCTCGTACCACAGACCAGAGTCTGAAAGTCTACTGGGAGACTCGAAGACAGCACCAGTCACCCTTGGCCCCGGTTGGGAATCTCGTCACTCGAATTCAGATTTGGTTCATAGTTCCAAGATGGACGAAGAAAAAAACACGCCCTCTGATCGATGCAATTTCCTCTTCCTGATCCTGATGCTGCATGGAGTCGGAACGCTCATGCCGTGGAACATGTTCATCACGGCCAAGGAATTTTTCACCGAAGTGAAACTGAACACTAGTTTGATCCCGGATACGACGTCGACGGACTTTTCACATCTCAAAACCTACAATGCCGGTTTCATGGGCTATATTATATTAGCCAACCAACTGCCGAACCTTATCTTCAACTTCATAAACTTGTTCGTTCAGTTCGGCGCGGACAGTCTCGGACCGAGGATCGCTGGTTCTCTAATATTTGAGAACGTTCTGTTCATCCTGACCTCGATCATGGTCATGCTCGACACGTCCGGCTGGCCGATCATTTTCTTCTTCGGCATCATGAGCATCGTTGTCTTGTTGGGCGCCGCTGGAGGGATTTATCAGAACAGCATTTTCGGTCTCGCGGCCAATCTGCCCGGAAAGTACACAGGGGCGATCGTTCTCGGGACGAACGTCAGTGGCACTTTGATTTCATCCGTGAGCATACTGACGACCTACGCGGCCCCGAGTCCGAAGACGGCAGCGATCTACTATTTCATTTCAGCCTTATTCATACTTCTGTTGTGTTTGGATACGTACTTCGCGCTTCCTCTGCTGAAGATCTTCCGTTACCACCAAAAAAGAAACAGGCAGATCGCCGACAATGCGGGGAGGAAACCGAGTCTGATTGCGGTGTTCAAAGAATGTTGGTTCAATTGTTTGAACGTCTTCCTCTGTTTCTTCGCGACCCTGGCATGCTTCCCCGGGATAACGTCGGAGATCGTCGCTGTCGATGAGAATTTCCCAGTGAGCAGCACGTACTACGTAAAGCTCTTCTGTTTCCTATTCTTCAATCTGTTCGCCATGATCGGGAACATGCTCCCAGCCTACATCAAGTTCCCGAGTGCGCCAGGACAAACGTTCTTCTGGGTGCTCATTCGACTCCTTTTCATACCGTTCTTCATGATGTGCAACTTCAGCCCCGACAAGCGTATCACCGGAACGCTCTTCTCTGATTATGTCTACATCGGCGGTATGGTTCTCTTCGGACTGACGCACGGACACTTGTCGTCGCTCGCGATGATGCAGTCCACCTACCGGGTTGCCGACAAGCACGCCAACCTGGCTGGAATGATGGCGGCCTTCTTCTTGGTTTTGGGCATTTTCTTGGGCGGCAACTCGATTTTCCTGATAAAATACTTATTCCTGCAGACACCGGCTGCTCCCTAGTCGCCCTGAGGTGCCTGCTATACATGAATGTCTATCAGATTGTTTATTGTGCTTGAAAACGTGGTATGAGACTTATCCTCGGTGGACTCTCGGGTACTTAATAAGGAAGTTCTGAGTGAATACCTATTCGAATGAAAGAGTGAGCTCGAAAAGAAGCAGGATTGTGAACAACAACAACAACCACCTCGAAGCTTTAAACACGGGACCATACCCGGTTTCACAGCATACTCTTCTTATCGTTCCACTCCTGACCGTGTCGAGAGCGGGGTTAAAACACAAGGCAATTCGCGCCTGAATCTTGCCGACGGCGGAAATGTTGAAGTCATCAAAATTAAGACGAAATTATCGTTGTATTATAGAGTATAGAGTGTGAATGGACGAACAAAAGGACTGATGGATCGCTCGGGAAGATACAAAGAGATATATAGCATTCGGCGAGTCTTATCAAGATTATCATGTGTATATGACCGATTCCCTAGGGATGGAATAAATATTTATCTTATTTCGCAAGTCATATGTTCTCTGATATTTCCCCGCTCGTCAATCAGCGGGGCTCATAGGACGGCCGCAGCTTTCTGAAAAATTCACCGAGAATTCTTCAAATCAGAATAATTTTCTCTCCCCTTCTCGTGATGCGATAGATCAGATGTGAAATGCCGATATTTGATATCCGTCGTGATAGTGATACACAATCAATTTCACGCTTACCTCAATGATTCTATTCTAACGAGATCGAGTAAATAGATCGTTCAAAGTTTTGTCCTTTCCTATTCCATTGGATCATTAGGAGTGATTCTGACCCGTCCGTCAGACGGGAGCATGCATGTTCACATAAGGAATTTCGCAACGCTATGAGAATCGACCATCTGAGTGAGTCCGCGGCTCCCGAATCCTTTGGTCAAGAATCGAAAATGTTCCGGGCGCAATAGGGGCTCATTCCATTTTCCATGAGCTTGACAATTGGATGAAATTCGGAGAAGTCCATTCCCGTCCACATCGGCTCCTCCATCCAAGCTCGGACCGATGAAGACATATTCACATGCAACACGGCGGGCATATCGATGTACATGTCGCTAATAACCTCGCGTACAATAGACGGGTCCGATTGTTGGGATCGGTGACATTTCCACGAAGACGAAACCTTCGATCCTGAACGGCTTACCGAGAAAAGCTGCTCGAAACCGCCATGGGCGTCTGCTCACTCGTCATATTCAGGCAGCATCCGTTCTCTTGCCACACCGAAAGCTCTAAGGTCGGTGAACGAGGTAGAACTCAGGGCGTTTGGCAGGAAGAAGTCCACAGATATTTCCGATAAATCAATCTGACGGAGAGCCGATAGAACGTGCGGTGGTGGAACCACACCCGACAGAAGACGTTTGTTTCCAGGCGACGGACGCAACCTTGCAACAGAAAGTGATGGTCGTACCGTTATTGTGTACCCTGAGGGACGACGCACAGTACGCACCGCCGCAGTCGACTGATGGAGCTTTGTGACGTCGAATCCGAAACAAAGATTATCTGATCTGAGCAGTGAGCTCATGATGGGCAAGCGACAAGTGCACCGTGACACGAAGATCCTTCCGAAGATTCCTCTGGCATGCAAGGACTGTAACCACAGCCTGAGAGACATGCGGGGGCGGGCGGATCCTTTTCGCTCCGGTCGTGTGAAGGCAAAGAGGGAAACCACCCGCGCCGACAGTATCGATATTCTCTCACTCAGAGGAAGAGCAAAAACGCATTTTGACATTGAAAGGCCGAAAATTGCCGCTGTCATGTCCGTCCACGGGCGGACGAAACGTTCCGTTTTTGTTTCCCTGTCCAATGATGACGACGCTAAGGCAAAGCCCAGAAGAACCAGTAATACCTGAACCGCGACGACCAGAACCGCGCAACCGCTAAGCCGTGTGGTCGTGCTATGAAGCCAAGAAATTAAACGATCCTATATTCTGGATTCGTGACCCTAAATGCTGCTATGTAACGATGACGTGCGTCCTCTTCATATGTGTATTCTCATTTCGAAAGCAATTATTTGAACGACTGATTGAAGAACCGATAATAGACATCTCATTCCGATGGTGATCGCCTGCATTTTCTCACGGTGTCATGCGATGGAGACATCAAACCATCTCAATCGAAAAGAATCACATGCCTGATTCGAGGACAGAGATTCTCGATAATTTCCGTTCTTTTTCAGCGGATTCCAACGAAGCCGATGATGCCCCAAATCGAGCACGAGCTGAGGTAGTGCTCGTCCATGATTGTCTTTTGAGAATTCTTTGATAGGAATTCCCAGTTGATGCATCCTGTTCCCCTGTCCTTGAAAGCGGAGGGAGGGGGACGGGGGAACGGGCCACAGCTCGCGTTCGTTCGTGACGGACTCTTTCGAAATTCGGTCTCTGGTGTATAGTGTGAAGATCGTGCACTTGTCATCTGTTCGTTCTAGTTGCCATTGCGACGTGGGTATATTTTCCTAGCGCGACGCTAGCGGTTTTTTTTCGGTCGCGGTGACTTCATTTTCTCAGTCGCATTGTGCACTCAAGTGCAAGGTCACTCAGAACTTGAACAATTTCCTGCCTTTTCTAGACTTTGATTCCCGTCACTTTATTGTTGTTCATTGTCGTGGGGCAGACAGTCTCTTGCGGCTTGTAGTGTAGAAGTTTCGCGAAATCATTAAAGCATCTTTCGCAGACACTTCGCATTTCATTCATTTGTAGAATTCCGGTCGACGCTCAAGAAAAACGGTCTAGATCAAAGCCGCGACAATGAAGGCTATGGAGGCGACAGAGCGATCACGACGGACACCGCCGCGACGACATGCTAAGCAGTCTAGCTGTACATTCGTGGTTGAGGAGATTTTCCGAATCATTCTGTGACGCCATTTCCTCCAAGGAAATCGCGTTTTATATAACGATCGCCTCCCCATCACCTCGGACGGAAGGTCAACAGTTCGCAGTCGAGAAGGAGCACGGCAACAGAGAGAGCGAGAGAGTGGTTCCCGAGTCTTTCATGGAGAACAATAATTGACGAAGTCGTCGAAATCGCCAAGCTCCACCCGCCAAATCGGATCCCATGACGCCAATCGTCTTAAGCTCCGGGGAAGAGCGCGATCCGAAAATTTCCCGGAAGTAACATTTGCCCAGAAGTAAACATTCGCAGATACCCTATACTCGGAAGCAGGTATTCCCGATACCCGGTAGTTATCTGGCGCTCTCGGAACCTCTCGGACGACGTTATTTTCCGTTCTCTGCGGAACTTCTCCTTCTACCCCCACAGGCAGAATCTTCCACGGCATCGATTACAGCGATTGGAGCTGGTAGACTCGCTGCTCGGTATACACGCCCCGGGCTCAGAAGATGGGCGATCCCTCGAAACGTCTTACCACCTGTTACCGAATTCGTCCGCGTAGTTGATTCGACCAGGACTTCGCTTGAGCGCACCGATTGACCGCCTATTGTTCGATGCTCCCGGCGCATGCATGCAAAGTAAGTGATTCGCGGCGGGAGCACTAGGCGAATACTGCTGCTAACTTGAGCGATCGGCCTCTCACTAGAATTACTATTGCGTAAAGCATGCAAATCAGAATGGTCCCGTAAAAAGATTGTACAATGCGGGGCGGATGTCTGAACTGCCTGAGCGCTGTTGTTGTTCATTCCGCGGCTGGCTCGCTCGCAATCGGTCGTACCGAGGAGGCACCCAGACTAACAAAGTCGGGCAGTCGATCACCGACAGCGACCCTGAAGGACTCCCGCCTTGCGCGAAATCTCACTTCAGTTTTGTCGAATTGGCGCGTATGAGACTATACGCAGACAGCAAACACTGTCATTCTTACAGGATTCACTCAGCCATGAACAGTTCCGAGCATTGTTCCAGAACGACCGAAAACCCGCCCGTCCGCTTGATGGCCCAGCATGAAGAGTCAAGTCCGGTGGACGTGTAAAATACCTGGATTTCAGTTTTCACGTGTGAGGTGGCCCAAAGACTCAGCGCCTCTTATGCGAGAAAGACACAGCAATTGCCGTGTTGCGCCGCACGTCTCCCAGCTCCGGGGTGCATACGCGTGAGCTCCGCTCGAGCGGGACTCGGGATCTCGCCATCCAGTGGCGGATCCAAGGTGTGGGCAAGAAGCCATGCCCCCCCTCCACGAATCTTCTGCCCAATACTATAGCATACACCTCGAGAGGGCGCGTCATCATTTTCGGCTCCCGGTACCCAAAAAATCTGACTCGCTACCCCCCCTCCCAAGAGAAGAAGCTGGACCATCGACCGCAAGCTCAAAAGCATACTGAAACCGAGACAGAATCAAGAAGACACCCTCGATTGATTTGAAAGAACAGGAAATCACCTCAACTACGGGAAATCCGAAAGCGCTGGCCATTTCAAGCTCCATTCTCCAAGTGGGTCCTCTTCAACTTGAGATTTCCGGGAACACCGTGTGAAATATCAGCTGATCCTCCCGCTTCAGATCTGCTGATCCGACGCGAAATCGAGCCTGTCACAGGTCACTCTCCTGGGCGGGATGACGGGCATGCGAGAAAGGCCTGATGACTTTCCCGGATGAAGAGTGACACTCCAGCAAGCTGGACCATTCTGAGTCGCTCGTACTTGTGAATTAGAGTCCGCATATTAATGATATTAATAATAGTAATAATTGTCGTACCCCTCGTCCTCCGGACTTGAGACTATGCCACTGAGGTGGCGCTATCGCATCGGAAGATGTTTCCGTCCTTGGAGCAGGTTGACTGAGCATGCCCCGGGGCCAATTTCGCACGGAACGCCTCACGATGCGGTCAAGTCGAAAACACTGGGACCAAGTCCAAGCGCGTGACAAACATCAAGTCCCTCCTCTGTGAGCAATCGACGCGTCTGCCCAACTCCGCGAGCGTCATCCGTGAAAAAAACGCGAGTCCCCTCTGAAGTAGTTCTCTTCTTCTGGAGCTTTCTTCGACAATATCTTCTGCGCCGCCGTTGCTCCAAGTCGGATCGATTTCACGGAGCTGAAGTGCTCTATGGAATTTTCTGCTCAAGGAGCGGTGTTTCCCTATCGAGTTCGGTTCCGCAGCATCGGTGGCCATGTCGCGCTGCATGACACTTCCGTTCCTGGTGAAGAAGGGATTTATCAGTTTACCGAGATTTCCACTTCCATTCATGAGGCGTGTGACAATGCTTTCCCCTCTGCGTTTCGGGTCGTGGGACTCTGGACTTCTCCTCGGACACAGGCTTGCCTTTGTTCGACTGATAATCGGTGATCCAACGAATCCTTTATCTCGGGACCGCCTCGCGTGAAAATCCGATGGGAAATCGACGCTGAGGAATTTCGGCATTGCGTGTCCGAGAAGTTTCCGCAGGAAAGTCGCACCCTGTTGGAGAAATAATTAAAGTCTTCCCGGGTGCATGTTCGCGACGTAATTTGCACGGCGGCGGTGTCGTGGGGCTTCGTATGATATTTTCAAGAAACGCGCGAGGAAGAGCTCGGAAGTTGAAGCTTTCGATTAAACGCCTAAAGGAGAAACTAAGAGCCTCTGGAAAGACGCAAGCTGTCCCGGAGGATTGCTTGTCTGACTCAGACTCGTCTTTGGCGAGAGCGCTAAGCCATGGAAAAACCTGGAGTGACCGCTATTCGGTGGATCCCCATCGTGCTCCATGAATCATACGTCCTTCCTTCTGCCCCCCGTTCTCAGCTCCCCGATGAGATACCGAGCATGACCATAACAGCCGTACAGAAGATGATTTCCAGATAGAGCTCATTCTTGGCCCTGTGCACTGGAATGATGTTGGGCCGCTCAGGAACACGAGGGGCGAGCGGAGCCCCGACTGCGATATCCGTGACGGAGACAAGGCGATTGTCTTCTTCTCAGCGTTCCCTTGACTGCTGGGGCTCTTCTGTAAGACTTCCCTCTCTCTTCTCTGGATACCGTTGAGTCGCTGGAAGAAGAGAGTTAGAAACTGATCGCGCACACTTCATTGCTAGTGGAGCCAACCGTTGTGTATGTGACCGTGCCGTGAGCCCCCGGATTACGCTGAAGTCTCTAAACTTCCACAAGAGTCTGGTGAGTTTTCCCGCAGTTCATCGCATATCAGCATCTCCAAGGGTTGAGTGTTCTCGCGTCGGTCTCTGCAGCCGTCTCCGCCGCCCCCAACGGATTTCAATCAAGCCCTACCGGTCGGGGAGTGTCACTGAAGTTTTTTTCATTTCTACGAGTGAGGCGATTATTCCACTATTTCGTGTTCGGATGGCTCAGTTTCCCCCCATATGAAAAGCACTATCGCCGGGAATTCCCGCGGATTCGAATCTCTTCACATTGATCGGACTCTCAGCTCTATGTTATTGCTCAGCTGGAGAATCTTGGCGAAAAAGGTCCGACCTATCAGCTTCGAATACTCTGCACACCATTAACGGTCGCGACACTCTTTCGGGAAGACCGCTGATCGCTCAAGCGGGCGAGGCTGTGACGCAAGGAGCGACAATGAGGGCCTAGTGGAGCAAGAAAAGCTGACTCCACTCCTCATGAGTATGTCCGATGTATACTTCGGTAATGAGAACACCGGAATAATAGGACGGCGATTCGAAAAATGGAATCACGTGGCCAGGAGATAGTGCAGACCATAGGAGTAGCCCCATGACCCATGACCGACAGGCGACTGGGACCTCGAGGGGAAAAAATCGAAGCGGATTGAATTGGTGGAGAACGACAATGTTCGATTCCGATGTGTTGAAAATACCTTGGAGCGAAACGTAGTTGCGCTCATAACCCTCTTCAAAAAATCGTCTGGCTCTCTGGAGATCGCACGTAAGTTCTTCGCTTGTCGTTATCGAACCCACGGTCACAGGATCGCGTTTTTGACGCTCACGTCCCCGGCCAAATATGCCCGTCGTACCTCCGAATGTCATTGTATCGCCTTAGGTGCGCATCGAAAAAATGCTTCTTTTCGCTCGTCCAAGTGAATTGTGGCGAAAACGGTCAAAATAGTGACTCCACGTCGAGTATTTTTTCGTCTTTCAAAACGAAATGTGAGCATTTGATTCGGCGAGCTGATTTGATTCTCGAACCGAGTCACATCAACGAAAACAAATACCGCGAGGAATCGCATCGGAGTCGCTGTTTGAATTTCGCACGACCGGACTCGCTCGTGATCAACCTGACATGATTATTCTGATCCAGCCCACGAATCAATATGATCTTGGCCGTGTGCGGTTCTATTGCTATGGAGTAATGGGGAAGAAAGCCTCTATTCAGTTGGGACAGTCATTGTCCTCCTCGACCGTTCGTTTGTTTCAAGAGGAGTCTCTTCTCCGTTTCCCTCGTGGAGAAAAAAACAGACCTCACTGTTCCACTTGTTCCAAGTCACGAACCGCACCCGCTCGACTGACCTCGGCTGGTGACACAATGTTCCGCTGAAGCCCGGAGTCTCCAGTGTTCGATGGATCTATTGATTGGATGGATCAGAGTCTCCACATCGAGTGCCTGCTCCGAGCGGATCAGGGTCGGTCTCGCCTCGATCCCGGAAAATTGAAGGACGGTTCGGCTTCATTCTCGGGAGTGAAAAGCGCTTGAACTCCCAATGGGGCTCGTGAAAATCTAATCAATCCAGCACGTTTCTGTACCCGGCGCTACGTCGATGACGAAGTTTTCCCGTCACACTCCTCTCATCTGCACAGATATCGGCGGAAACCATTTCGCATGCCCAGCCCAACGGTGATTATCTGGAGTCTAATCCGATCACGAAAGATGTGGAAAGCTCCGTGAATCAGAAATCCGTGCGAGAGACCGCATGGTCCGTGAATGGAGCGACTTTTAATAAGATCGGGTCTGACGAAGACCTGAAATAACGGACCGTCGGAATCGGATTGGCCGGAAAATTCACTTGAAAAGGTATTCAATGCTTGAGTGAGTGCCCGAAACGACCCTGAAAAGCGCGACCGCGCCTCTGGGCAGAGTCCAGGAATTTGTTCTGGTACACTTCGTGGCTTCGTAGATTTTTGGCCGGGCGACGGAACTGTACTGTATCGACAACGAACTCGTCGTATTCTCTTCCGCCATTAGTTTTCCGTTCTCAGAATGGGAGGCAATTGCACTACAAATTGGCGTTCTGCGGTCGGGGAAGGAGAATTCTTTTTCGATCCACGGACTGAGCACGTCTGACAGTTATACTCGTCACGTCGAACGAAAGCGGTCCATACGGAGTATTTTTCCTTCGTGTTAGGTAGGAAATTATTTTTCTGGAGACAGAATTCGGGAACAGGCTCCGTCGCGTCGGCACTTGTCTCGTCAAATCACTGGCATTCGCTAAATATCCGCTAAAAACTCACTGGGAACTTGAAACAAGCGTTGAGAATTCACAGGACCATCCCGACTAAAGTGATCCCACCTGTGGGACTTAACTATAGGAATATATATTTACCCCCTCTGTGAAACTGTGACGAGAGAAAGAGAAAATCCCATGAAAAAGTTTCTGTCGATTAGGATAGCTTCAAGCAAATTAAGCTCCCTGGATGAGTCGTTCGATCAGCTTCGAATAGTCTCCTCAAGCAGAATGTCAATCGACTTCTCGATTGAACGTTACCTTTCCGTTCAGAGAGACAATTTCCCAGGAGAAAGCTGCCGTCACCGAAAAAAAATTTGAGCAGAACGAGTTCTTCGGATGAGCTTCGGTCACATTCGGATCACTTCCCTAACGAGATCCCCATCTGAATGTAAAAATGTAGGGCTTGCTGTTTGCGACTGAGTGCCATCAACGAGGCGATTCGGATGATGAGTTTAATTAGGGATTGTTTTCTCAAAAAAAGTTGAGAAATGATGAAATTCTCCGCATGGAGAAACAATGTCCAGCAGGGAATCTAAACGGTACACATTAGCTGATGAAATCATGGGGAAACAATGAGGCCACCAAGAGTTTCTGATTCAGATCGTTTCCTAGAGCCTCTCGAGGATCACCTGGTTGAACTACGTCGTGAGTAGGAAATAACCGTGCAAACTTTGTATTCCAGGTGACCAGACGTTAAATGAGAAAATGCGCGGATCTTTCCTGGTTGTCACCGGTTATCTGGTGATGCTGGCGGCAGCTCAGCAATCGCTTCCCGAGGAGAAAGTTTTTCCGAATTACAGGATCGAAGAAGGTAAGCCTCTTCCCGGTAGCGTTTTTCCCCGAAAGACCCTCTCTAGGCTCCGATCTTTACTACTAAGACGTCAGTGATATGTTTGAAGAAGTCGGAGTCACCGAAGCGACCGGTGTATGTGTATGTGTGTCGCGATTAAGCGAAAGGAAGATTAAGATCGCAGTTGAACTTTTCAATCAGAGAGCTCGGATCAGCCCGAATCCCGCTTGAAAACCTTCACACTAAACGGAAGAGGTGAGAGGGGAATCCAGACCTCCGCCTCGATGAGCGCCCGCACCACGTCGCCTTGGAATGGTCAGCACCATTGTGCGAGCCATCAAATGACACACGCGCAAAAGTCGTGTGCTCGTTTGAGCCCCCGATGTCTGCAGTTGACCGAAGAGGCTTTCGTCGCTCGATGAATGAATTTCATACAAATGGCTCGCATTCTCTGGTTACGTCATAGCTGAGCCTTGTCTCAGTGAGCGAAGCATTATGAAGATCAAGTGCTCTTATCGTATTGCGTTTGTAGTGAACAAACAAAAGCTAGGATTATCTGCTCTTCGCCGAGAAATTCACGTTAGGGTCGTTGTGAGCTTGTCTTCTGTCGTCTCCGTTCTAGACGTACGGAAAACCAGCGTGGGAGAAACGACCTTCTGTCGCTTCCCCGCATGCTTATGTAAACTCTTGATTTACACCGAGGGTCCTGCGGGTGCTCTTCTCCATAACGACAGCCTAATCAAATCAGATGCTTCATATCCGTCCTGAGAAGGAGATTTTCGAAATCGGGCCTTGATTGGTTGAAAAACACATACGGGCGATATGTCTGGCTCCAATGACTCAGAAAGACATGACCCCGTGAATTGCTCCCCAGACACTGCACGAACCGAAAGAAAAAACAGATGACTGACGTTGCTTAATATTTTCAGATGAAGAGCTCTTCTGGTTGGAAGATGCGACGAAAACCCTCAATGACAAGCTTGCTCAAATCACGAATTCGGGAGTCGCGAACAATATCGTTTTCTTTTTGGGAGATGGAATGGGAGTTTCCACCGTAACGGCTGGGCGGATATACAAGGGACAGCGTCGGGGGGCCAGCGGAGAAGAGGCTGTGCTCGACTTCGAGAAGTTTCCATTCACCGCGTTATCAAAGGTTAGGCCACAATCCACAGGAGGGAATCGGAACGGCGCGAAATCTCCCCGGAAGGGTCAGTGCTGTCGCCTATGCGGACATGCCGTTCGAAGAGCTCTGGTCCGTGATGGAATTGCGCTCCGGGAGACAATTGTAACTTATCGAAAAATCTTTCATCATTTCTATCGACGCTCATTTTCCAAATGAGTTCATTGCCAACACATTCCTGAGAAATGGGTGTAGGGAACAGCGGTCCTGCGGTCCCTTGTGGGATGGATGCGGTGCTGACAACGGGGAACTACTTTCGCTCTCTTTTCGCGGTTACGGATGTAATTTTGCGACTATGCGACGAACACAAGGCCATCTTTTTGGATTTCCGCCTCGGTGTAAACCTGTGCCCACCACAATCAGTGACGAAATTCCCTGCTGGATACGGAGAATCAGACAAAACCGTTTCAGAAGGCTTTCCGTGGCCTTTTCGGGTCGTCCGCCTGTTTGTCTCGACCGACTGAGTGAGATAGAAAGTAACATTACAGTGGAGTGACGAGGCACGGCCGTAACAAAAATGGTTCAGTTTTTCTTCGCTATTAAGTGATGTCTTAACTGCGCGCCTCTCAGCTGGTGCGTGAGGTCAAAGTTCACTGAGATGATCATAGCTCGAGAGTTTCCGATGGGCTCCCTGTCACATCCGTTTGGCCCGCCATCGTGCTGATGCCACTGTCGACGAACGTGGCGGTGAAAGGTTGAGCCGCTTTTCGGGAGCGGATTTTCTTGGGAAGAAAACTTTTTGAACAGATTGACTACTCCGGTTTCGATGAGTAAGCTTCGAAGCCTACGCTCCATTTCAGACATACTCCGTCGATAAACAAACGCCGGACTCAGCGGCCACCGGAACCGCCTACCTGTGTGGCGTGAAAACGAACAACGGCGTATTGGGGGTGACCGCTAAAGTCAAGAGAGGAGATTGTGCCGCAGCCTCCCGGCGGGAGAATCAAGTGGAGAGTCTCCTGGCTTGGGCTCAAGCCCACGGCAAATGGACAGGTCTGTCTCGAATTCCTGAGCGTGATCTTTCTTCCACCCATACTTTGTCTCGATTCGCCCATGATTTATGATGATCCCCCTCAAGGGGACCGAGGAATTCGCGGGGCTCGTGGGCACCGTCCGTGTTGGGGTCGATTGTCAAGGTACTAAGACTCGTATGTAAATCATCCGTTTTGCAGGTCTGGTCACCACGGACAGCGTGACAGGGGCCTCGGCCGCAGCTACTTATGCGCATTCCGCGGATCGGACTTATACTTCTTCTGTCCCTAACGGTTGTCATGCTAAGGACATCGCAGAGCAGTTGATTCATGGTGATACGGGTTCACGTCTGAAAGTGATTTTTGGCGGTGGATTGTCTGAGTTTTTGCCCGAGAAGACCAGACCCAAAGAACAACGAATGATCGAAGGTGACGGATTGCCGATAAATGCGCGC
Source organism: Galendromus occidentalis (assembly GCF_000255335.2). Lineage (NCBI taxonomy): Eukaryota > Metazoa > Arthropoda > Arachnida > Mesostigmata > Phytoseiidae > Galendromus > Galendromus occidentalis. The sequence goes on along the minus strand of NW_003805179.1, from coordinate 765,999 downwards.
GGGAACCGGTTCGTGAACATAGCAGCATATATGTAAAGGCTAGATACCATCATTGAATCAAGCTATCTTCATTGTCGCCGACGCATTCACTTTTATGAGCCTTCATGTTTTTCTCCGATCCAACCAGGAAAGATGGCCGGAATTTGATCGAAGAGTACCTACAAAGGCACACGGAAGAGGACACTCGGGCGGCTTTCGTGTGGACTAGAGACCATCTGGAACAGTTAGAGGATCCCCGATACTCTGCTGACTTCCTTCTGGGTCTCTTCGCCCCTCAGAGACTCTCGTTCGCTCTCGACAATCTCTACGGCAGCAACGACTCCCTTTCGAGCGAAGAGCCGTCGTTGGCGGAAATGACTCTGGCGGCAATCAAAGCTCTTTCAAAAGCGCCCCGTGGTAAATATCGCGCACCATGGATTCCAGATGTATTCATCTCGAACATGATCTGAATTTGATCTTGTACTCTCGCAGGTTTCGTGTTGTTCATCGAAGCGGGGAACATCGATCAAGCGCATCACGATAATTTGGCCGCGCACGCTCTTGAAGAAGTTTATCAATTGGATAAAGCCGTGCGCATTTCAACGAAACTCCTGTCCCCGAAAAATACGTTGTTCCTCGTTACCGCGGACCATTCGCATCCATTCACTGTGAACGGATACGCTGCGCGAGGGAAAAACGTTCTAGGTGGGAACTGGGATCACGGAAATTCACCGTCGAATTACGGGAGACTTTGAAACCGCTCTGGGAGGGGGGAAATTATCTTGTCGCATTCCGGCATGCAAATATGCATCTCAGCGCGATCCGAGCGGCCCGTCTGATTCGCTCGTCAATATTCCTCCTGTAATATTCTAAATCTTTCTAATAACCGCAGGGAAAACGGAGAAAAATGGACACAATATACTCAGCTATGCCTCGGGTCCCGGTGGGAGCGCTCCCGCGCGTAAAATGAACAGAAATCTCTACCCGTCGATGGTCAACTTGACCACCGGAGTCCACAGCGCTGAAGATGTTCCGGTGTTTGCTGTGGGACCTTGGGCTCATTTGTTCACCGGGTCGGTTGAGCAGTCTTACCTTCCGCACGCGTTGAGCTACGCGGCTTGCATCGGGCCGTACAGCCATCGTTGTGCCAAGAACGACTTGCCTCAGAAGACTTCAGTCAACGTGAACTACATCAAAGACAGGTGCCCGTCAAGAATGCTATAATATTAAAACTAAGTTTGGGACCTGCTGTGTGTCAGCATCATTGAGAAAGCTCAATCATTAAGAGACAAACACGGGAGCAGAATATGCCACCGGCCCGCTCTTTATGGCTCACCGCTTGACCTCGAGGCTTATCCTTGGAAAGCGGATTATTGCTCTATATACTATATGCATTAGGAGGGTATGCGCTTTCTGATCCATCTGACCTTGTCGCCTGTCAGAGGGTGTCTGTGAGCATATCTGGTTTGCATCAAAAGAGCTTCGCGCCGCTGTACACGATCTCCTTCCCTCGACATTCCGATTGAGAGGGGATTTCCTGGAATATATATACAGTCTTCCATACCCAACCATGGACGAGTTCGTGGCGGAGTTCCGAGAGCCTAACCTGTCTCTCTGAGGAGCTTCTAGCCACCTGAACTTCCCATGCTGGAAGGCAAGACGTCTCCGTCCAATCATTGAGTCATCGACTTCCCCATCCTTTGGAAATTCTTAATTCCACTTATGGAGTCACGGCTTCCAAAGATCCGCGAGATGGATCAGGCTTTTAGGGTGGCCCCAAGGCCATGGCTGGTAGCACTGCTTGTCATGTCTCGGATTGATCGAATGATCAGGACTTGAGGGTGAAGCAGAGAAAAAAAATTCCACAATTTTCTCGTGAAGGTGTTGAATACCGACGGCATACATTGGACAATCGAACTCTTCCACGGAATTTATGGGTCGGTTTCGAAGATGGGGGAGTCAATTTTCCGCTGATCGAATATCGCGGAGAAACGGAACCAGCAAGCAGAAATCCACAATCCTTCAGAGAACCCATGTCTCCTGCCTGTGACTCTGAGGGGCAAGTATAGGGAGCGATTCGGATACATCGATAGCTCCTCATGATAAAGGAGGTCCGAGGAGATCCAGAGGAAGGTACACCGCAAGCGCCATGGAGCTCTCGGAGGTCGAGGTCCCTCGCTAGATCGCGCTACTTAACTGGGACCATCTGAGTCAGCTTCCGAGGGTATCACAATCAAAGACTCGGCATCGAGTTGTTCAGATGTTCTGTTCTGAACCCGCTGGAAGTCGACTTGATGGTGTCACGAGCGAAGTATTCGAGCATGTACCAAACGATCCCCTAAGCTTCGCCTGACCGTATTCCATCCGTTCCGATCACGGGAGCCCTTAAACGACTTTCTTTTCAGGATGGAACGGCCCACGGAGAAACCATTCTTCACCGAAGTTCCAGTGCCACACCGAGTGAACATACTGGCGCCTAACCAGATCGAATTCACGAAAGTACAGACAACGGCCCCAGTAACCACAGTGAGACCTACGGCGAAGTCGAGTTTCGGTACGACGTTCCCAGATTCCGCGGTGACGCATTCCCAGCGGTACGTCCAGGTGCCTCATACGAGACCCAAGGAATCGAGGAAAAATCCGGTCAACGACGCCGGCGACGCGCACGAGCCGCACAGGGTAGCCTCGCAGGAGCGATCGACGGCGAAAGATTTCCGTAAGCAAATCAGTCAGCGACGCAAAAAAGGAAAGAACGTGGTCGCAGCCTCGGAGATCGATGCCGAAATAATGCCGTCGAGCTTCATCAACATCAAGCCAGAATCAAGGATGGACGACGGGCCCATTGAGGAGGTGCAGGATGCTAGACCGGCAGCGAACACGCAGAAACAACGCAAGGTTGTCAGACTGTACGTTCCGAGGAACGGAAAGTTCTCGAATGGATTCGAGAAAAGAGCAGGAATGATGACAAATTATCAGATACAAACCTCCGAAGAACGACCGAGTTGAATCAGCGAACAGAGCATGATTTGTTAATATATCTCCGTTCGAATGCTGCTCGCGCAGCACGTGCTGCCGATTGGAAGATCGGTCGGCGCAGAGGAAACACTCGGCGGGAAAAACTATCCGCCGAACTTGTACAAAAAGGGACGACACAAGAGCTGAGAACAATAAATTCCGTGTGAATGGGTATGATAAGAGGAAGAGAGAACGAGTCGTCTTTTGAGGTAGAACGTCTTTGAATTTCCACGGTCGTCTACCCTCTGGATGCGCTGGGTGTCTCACCGGAGACTGCCGTCCTCCTTCCCTCCTTTCATTCCCTTCTTCTCCTCAAATCTGAAATTGCGTCACGAGTCTAAGTGAATGAATATCACCAGTGTGATCTTTCGCTTGACGATCTTTTTCTGATCTTCGACTACTTAGATGTACTGGCAAGCGCTCAGAACCGAATCATTACTGCTGATTACGATGATACGCGTCTCCTCAACGAATCACACACACCACCAAAATATCTATGGTGTTATTGCACTTCGCGAAGATGTGGGCTTGCGTGTTGAAATTTCTGCCGATTCTTATCAGTCATTCCATATCCTCTTCTCGTCACTAAAATCGGAAATTGGGGTCACCCGCTCTCTTTTTAGAACTCTCGACGAGTGTATGCGGTAACTCGATATCACCAGCCATCCATCAGTACCCATATTGAGCTCCGCCGCAATCCAGTCATCCCAGCTCGCTTCTCCTCTGGTTCGAGGTGATTTTGCCGACCGCATACCGTCGCCACCGGACGCTCATGACCCCGCCGGCTCGCTCTCCTCAATCCCTAGCCATAGTGTTCTTGCTGAGGTCCGATGTACCAGCGGACCGGGTCCGCACGGTGCGCGGTCTCTCAACTACAGCCTCTCTCATACGTATTCCATTCGGCGCGCACTTTCAAATGTTCTCGCAGTCGAGAAGCAGATCTTCCCGATCCATCTCTGCTGCTCGTCGCAGCTTCGCACTGGGCCCAGCCCACGAGGATACTCGAGACAGACCACTCTGCTACCTGGTGGAGCCTGGAGAATCCGTGCTTCACCCACTCGACCCGAGCCCTCCTCAGGATTGTGGATTCACCGTTCCAGCTCTTGGGCAAAAGCGGTATTTTGGTGTTGCAAGTGTTTTCTCGCTCACTGAGCCTCTCCCACGCTCCCCGAGGATCACTGACACTCAACATGGAATAGTTCCCAATGACTGCGGGCTGTTCTTTCACTCGTTCGAGGGAGATATTTGTATCTTCTCTCGGTACCTGTCGATGGCTGCACTCTCGGGAGACACAATAGAGCGAGAAGCAATCAGGAGCGGAATGAATGTCCGACAAGAATGGCCGGCTCCTCATTCTCATCACACAAAGATTTACGAATGATTACGACGTTGGCAAGCGAGGAAAGACGAAAAGCCAAAATACCTCACGGCTCAGACGGGCATAGAGACAGAGACGGTTCCCGTCCGAAGTCGCCTCATTTCTCCGCGGAGGTTCGTGCACCACTCGACGGAATACTACCCAGAATTCAACGGCCGCAGTACATACGCGTCTTAGACGCTCTATGCATTAGTTTTTTTGAGAATCAGCAGGTAGCGGGATGGCAACAGGAATCGATGGGACTAGGCGAAAGCATAGATAGAAGATTCGCCGGACGGTACTCGAGACTGCGCTCCGAGGCTCTGAGTGATAGTGAACTATCCGGTAACGGACGCTTCGAGATTTTCATCGAAGACCGGAACGCACATGTAGGCGGTGCTTGCCTCCTTGTCAAACCGTACTTTCATCCCGTACTTGCTCCATTACCCAGTCATCGCTGTGGACATACTACTCGATTAACCCGATCACTGCCGAATAATCACTGCGTACTTCTCCGCGACTGGAAGCGCGGATCAACTCTCCGAACGCATGTCCCGAATGTGTGGTACTCTGTCTTCTCTGAGCGACACACCTGCGCCCATTATTCTCTTCGGCGACTTCAGCCAACCCGACATCCAATGGTCAACCACTAAACTCGTTGGATTGCCAGCCAGCAAGGAGCACATTTTTCTGACGTTTTGTCTATCTTTTGCTTTCGAGCAGCTCGTAGAGGTCGCCACGCGGCCCCGCAGTGGAAACATACTAGACCTCGTGCTCACCAAATGCCCTCATCTGATTGACCTGGTCGAGGTTCAACCCTCCCCCGTGGTGAGCGATGATCTCGCGATTCGTCTTGACGTCATACTATAATCTAGGCTACGGTCCCCGTCAGAACCTGACGTCCCCGTCATCAACTTCCGTCGGACGGACTTTGATTCCGTTGCCGCTAACCTGTCAATTGTACACTGGCGCTAGTTTTCCGCTTGTTGTCACTCAACTGACGAAATGTATGAACACTTCCGTGAATATCTCTCACATCTACTGTGCGTATTCACGCCTCATGCAGCCGCTTCCCCATCGCCGATGGACAGATTCATCGGTCGGGCCACCTGCAAGCTCCGATCCGAAAAGCCGCCTTCTGAGGGTCATCAGGCGCTTGCCAGATCCCTTGCCCGGGCGACTCTGCGGCAGCGAAAGCTCCTCGAGAAAACTATCGGCACCGCTAATCCGGAAATTTTTCTTCGCCTATGCCCGCAGCCGCCTCTCCGCGCAAACTGGTGTTGCCCCAGTAGTCGTCGGTGACAGAACCCTGACCGAAGAAACGAATAAGGCGAATGAGCTCCTAGCGCACTTCGCAACTGTTTTCAATCCCGAATCCCGACCCCTCTGCGCCCCCTGTTCCGCACGCGAGATCCTCCCTTCGCAGCGACGTTTCTGTGAATGATGTGATTTTCCCCCCTGAGGGCGTGGTAAAGAAGCTTAAAAAGCTCAAGAATAAGCATAGTCTCACTCCTGACGGCATACCGCCCTCGGTATTCAGACGTCTTGCTCACCACGTTTGCGAGCCCCACTCGCTTTGCACTCGTTATTTCGAAGACGGCCAGGTTCCTGATTTTTTTCCGGCTATCGATCGTCACTCCCGTGCACAAAAAAGGTCCCGAATGTGATCCCAAAAATTACCGCCCCATTGCCCAAGCCTCCATCCCATGCCTCAGCATGGAGCGCGTTGTAACTATCTGCCTAGCTAATTTCCTCGCAACCACAGGCCAGAACGACCCTCACCAACATGGGTTTTTTGAAGGCCGGAGTACCGAGACCCAACTTATCGAAGTATCACACTACTGGGCCGTTGCAAAAAATTCAGAGGTAGCAGCAGAGCCACTACCGTGTAGAGGACGTGAAACGTCGTCGGGATGTCGGGATGGCCATTCGTAAGACTCGAGCATCGTCATTATCCTTTTGAACTCAGCTCGTACTTTTCGGTCTCATTATCACTGGTGAAGTCGAACTCTTCACCGATGTTGGGAAAATATCTTCTTCTGAACGGAAAATATCTTCTTCTGAACGGAAAATATCTCCATCTGAGTGTAAAATATCTTCTTCTGAGTTTTGAAAGAGGTGCTAGCCATTGGGCCGTTACGCGCGCTCTGGAAATTCGAAATCGCCCTCTCCCAGGAGCAGCCATGATCACGGGCTAATAGGGCGCATAGGGTGTCATTCTTGCCTTCAGGAGTTGATCTGTGCGTGTGGGAATTCCATAGGAAGTATATAAAACTGATGTGCCGTAAATTTGCTATCTAAAGACACCAACCGGGTGTCGATCGGTGTAGAAGGCACGGAGCTGCAGGGCGTAGAAAATGGACAAGTTTCGTCACACTTTTGGTGAAATACTAGGCCAACCTTTTTAAAGACGTTTCACGTCAAAAAATCAAGGAGCTCCCGTCCACTGTGTGTACTTCGACTTCTCCTCCGCTTTTGACATCTGTGATCACGCGATTCTCCTGTCGAAAATGTCTGATCTCGGCTTCGGGGAGCGTATCGTCTCCTTGTGCCGTGCATACCTCACCGATCGTCACTTCCGCGTCAAAGTTGGTTCTACCATGTCTGAGACGGCCCCCGCGCCGACTGGCGTCCCACAAGGTTCCCGACTCGGACCCCTGTTGTTCACGATCTACTGTGACGATCTCAAACATCTACTGAGACACGACCGAATTCAATATCGCATCTACGCAGACGAAATTTTTTGATTTTTTTTTGCCGTATCACCGATCCCACCTGACTGTGCTGACCTTCAGAACACGATCTTCAAGATATGTGAATGGGCCAAGTTGAGCAAGATTAAGCTATCGATACCGAAATGCGCCGTCGCGATGACGGTGCCATGTAGCATCCAGTACTTTGCCGACGGCCATCCCATCCCCGTTGTTTCCTCATTCCGGGATTTGGGCGTCACCTTCGACTCGGACCTTAAGTTCCGATCTCATGTAGTCAACGTTGCTCGCGCCGCTAGTCGAGTCACAAACCTCATTTTGCGCTTTTTTATTGTTGATCATCCGCAGTTTGGTCATTCCTCGACTCTTGTATTGTTCAACTGTCTGGTCCCCAATTTGTGAGCGAGATTTATCTTTACTAAAGCGCATACAATCTTCTTTTTCCGCCGCCTAGCCCGCCGGTGCAACATTCCCAAGTTGGAGCTCGATCTCACCCCACTCCCAGAGCTTCTCGTCCGGGCAGATAAGGCCTTAGCCCTCAGACTCCTAGCACAACACAAGCTCTGTGATACTCTCTCTCTCGCAGCCGTAGAACCGGCCTCTCGGCGAAGCCGCCCGAGACTGCCCGTACCGCTATAGTCAGCAACTCCTACGCCTGGCGTATCCGTAGATTTTCAAATGAGGATGTAAAAAACCTTTTGGAAATAAAAGGAGGAATGGAATGAAAATGAATGAACTGGAAGGTAGCGCGAGAGGCGAGGTAGATCCCCGCGGGTGGGTTATTTCGGCGAATGCGGGATTAGATGCTCAACCCGAGCGAGCTATCCTGACGCTACGTCGACTACCGACGCTCTGAGGAGAATTTCAAGAGTTTCTGAAGCCGCTTCGCCGCTTGCCGTGATGGAAATCACAAGACACAAGCATCGTATCGGAACAAACACAAATTGTCGTCGTTGTCGACAGTGTCAACAATCACTGAGTGAATGAGGAGGAGCCAGACAATACATTAGATGCTGACCGGTCTCGAGCGCACATGAGACATGATTATAATGAGGATTTATGATTTTTTATCAGTGGTAGCCATTTGGAGATCTATTTCTTTGTGGATGATAGTTCTCCTTGCGCATCATAAGTTTTCCTCGGCGAGATCACTACTCTGCCGTAGAACGATGTTCATGAGCTCAATGATCCGTTTCATCACGAGGAAGGAGTTGAGACTTTGCGGCTTTGTGCGACACGTCGGACGAACCCGACTGGTCTTGGGAGGAGACTTTGGCCTGAAGTTTGAACGAAAAGGTCAGGAAGTTTTTCATCGGTTCTTCGGTGCGAACGCCCGTGAAGTTTCCCTGTCTAAACGAGCATGGGAGCAAGCATCTCGCACCGTCCCCGCTAGAATTGGCGATTCTATCGACTAGGAATGCAGTACCGATCAGAACTCCGTGATATTACCCGGCTTTGGGACCGACGAGATTTTGTTGCTACGTCTCGGCTGCGCAACCTGAAGAGGGACGCGAACGCGTACGTAGAGTGATCGTTCCGGTGATAATCGGTGCTCATTCGGCTTCTGCTCGACGGTGAAGACTGACTGGAATCATACCATTTTTCAGTTGAACGATTCGAAGAGTCACACGGAGTCGAAGGGTAGGTGACATCCTCAGGCTATCGAGACCTCAGTTTGAGCTCCGCATGCCTTCTGAACTAAAAGCGGCGAGATTCTGGGATCCAGTGCCACCAGAGACCAGAGTAGCGGAGTGAGATTCAGTCGGGCACATTCCAGAGGAAAACTTTCGGAGGGAGCTTCGCGCCACAATTTGAACTGAGCGCGGCGCTACCATTCCGCTGGCTGACGACTGTTGTGACGATCCTCACGATTTCTGTGGAGGCGTCGCCGGTGGATTCTTTTGTCAGATTCCGTCCTTGAAGTTCGAGCTCAATTCGCAATTTCTGAAGCTGTAAGTTGTTTCATGGGTACCGTTGAGCGGTGTCGAAGACACCGACGATAGCGGGTTTTCTCTTCTGCACGATCGAGGCACTGATATAGGCATTCCGCTGTTCTGGGGACTATCCGCACGTGCCACGTTGCAAGCTCGCTCGTCCTATTGACCTGACAGCCTGAAGTACAGAGCGACTCGGAGTACTCAAGAAGAAAGGAATGATCCTTCTGAAGGCCAAATTCGCCTCGCAGAATGTGTGAGACCAGCAAGCCTGTAGGGGTGTTCGTCAAGCTAGGTTCCGTAAATCCGAAAATTCCTAATTTCTCCCGAGCTCAAGTTCATTCTCGTATATAAAGGCATCCTCCGTACCCTTTCCGGTGGGAATCGATGGTTCTGCGGTGTCAAAAGAGCATGCATTGCATTATGGCTCAAAAAACGGTGCCCTGGGGCTCCGGAGATCCCTAGCGCACCCCGAGGGGTTCCGCGAGAGAAAAAGTTCGGCTTACACTGGCAGGGGAATCGGTGCTGGTCCAGGTTGTTCGGACCCTCAGATTAGAAGTAGAAAACAATCAGCGTGAGCGCGCCCCGACGACGCCGCCTTGCGGCTTTCCGGTAGAGGGGATCAGTGAGACTTGGCTATTGGCTAAGGTTCTGGAGGCTGGCACCGACTGCGGAGTTGGGGAGGCGCCGGTCTTCCCCTCTTCGATCACAGCGCAAAGTCTCCCTACCAGTCACGACCCCCTGGTCCAAGATGGATTTCCTCGGGTGGCACGTCAGTGTCGTCTTGTTTTTGCCCAAGCATCTCCCGCTGCGAGTTTCGTACACAGAAGAAGAGGGAGGGTTTTTGCTGGCCGACAGCGGGAAAGATGGGAGCCGGCCGCGTTTTTAATCGGGCCATGTCATCTGGTCAGATGGTCAAAATATCACCTTCCACCCCAGGGGCAAGCTCGGCTCCGCTGCGGAACTGGGAATCGACCGTCGACTGCTTGAGTTGATCTGCCTCGCGGGGAAATGATGAGAGTTGTGCTATTGATGTCATTCCTTGTGACAATGGTGATTTCAGGTCAGATTCATGTTCGGAATGAGTGCTCTGTCCGTCTTAGCTCCCTTGAGTTCTCCATGCCCTGGTCTGTGTTGACGGCGAAGATTGCTCCTCTTTCTATAACCCCGATTCCCGGTTGGCTTGAACATTCATAAAGACAGCCTCTCCTCTAGATGAGCAATGTTCGTTGGTGGCTGCCTGCCTTGAGTGTCGGTGTAGCAATTTTCGTGGCTGCCTGGATCTCTCGGAATGGTATCGGTAAGTCTTGGAGGGTCGTCAGAGGATCTGATGCACGCAAAACGGGTTCGGTGTGGTTGGTTCCTTGTCGAGGGGTCAATAATATGATCGTCCGATAGATATTTCTCGTGCGTTCCGAATGATGCAAATCAGAGCGGCTGGCAGTCGCGGTGCCCAATTCGCCGGAATCAAGTCGAATGTTCGGAGTCCCAACTTGTGGCGGCATGTTGGAATCTTCGAGTACAATAGTCATTCATCTCCTGCATGTGAACATTCGCGTTCTTCAATCCAGCTTAACTATAATAAAATGAGTATTCTTTGCGAGAGTCCTAGGCCTAACTGAGGAAATTGTGGAGTATCAGCTCGATTCAGCTTGTGGTCTGCGAATACCTCGTATTTCTGATTTCATATAGATTGGTCATCGTAGGTCGGAAATTTTTGGAATCGGATAGAATACGAAAAGGTCGGAAAATTCCCGTCCTCCGATGACGACCCTATGGCAAGGGAGAGCTTCGATTATTCGCACACCTCCAGCTGACTGACGCTGTTACTCCACATTTTTCTTTGTTAGACCTGGGACTCCCGACAAACAAACTCACCTTCGTGAAGCCGGGTTGAAGGAAGCGAATGTTAACTTATTAGACTGAGATGTTGAATCATCGCAAACGAATGCTTCAGGGCCCATGAAGCCTCCAGATGCGAAGACAAGCCGATTCCCTGTTAGAGCTATTTCTCTCATTTCGTATCCTCACATTTCTCCCCTTAAGGATTCGACATGTTTCCATCCCGGGCTGAGGGATCTTCAACGAAGAGATCCACAGATGGATCTCTCGCTCGCATCATTTTCGTCAATACGCAAGCTCTCAGTGGTCTCACTCAGTTGTCACACTCCGGGCTGGAGTCCGCAGCCTCCGTGTAGCACTCCCCTTCTTCTATACAACACCTAACCTATCCGGGTCTCGGCGGTAGTCTGCTTCGGATCTGACTTACAGAGAGACAGCTCCGCTTCTTGCCAAGCACCGCCTAGATGCACAAGAAGGCTTGAGTAATGCTGTCTCTCGATAGGAGCCGAGTCTCGTCCTGAATTTACGGAATTTCCGAACTTTCCAGCTCCTCCAATGGCTCTACCCAATCAATTCTACCCGAAGGACACTCCCTTCGGGAAACTCAGCTGTGAAGAGGCTTTCAAGGGTCTCAAGCCGCAAGAAAAGCGCTATGCTCATTTCATGTCGAGGTTGGTCGAATGTCGATGTTGTCCACCATACCGCTTCCATGAAATTGAAGTGGCTTGTTATCGGTCCGGATCGTGATGAAAACCTCTCAATCGCTCCAGCCGCGGGGTGCATAGCTCCGACGGTTATGAATTGAGCGGATGCCGACACAAAGATTTCCAGAGCCAGTTGGTATGGACAACTCATCGTGTTCCACCAAACCTCCCCGGAAGCGCCCCTGATCTTCATATTCTTGGATAAAGTTCTACGGTCGAAACCAACTCTAGACGGCGTGACAACGAACCTCAAAGAACAATTCAGCTTCACGGACGATGACGTAAAAGCGTTCCTCGTCTACTGTGGCGCTTTCTTCTCCGCAGGCGGCAACTATCGGTAAGTCTTGATTCATCCGGACAATGAAGCTTCATTCAGAAAGTGCAGATTGTACGATTACAGTCTTAAGCCTAGGATTTTCGACGTTCGATCTCTCTTCTAGGGCCTTCGGTGACACGAAGTTTGTGCCCGACGTGCCGATAAACAAGATGCAGACGGTTCTGCGAAGTTTATTCCCGGAAGACCAAGATTTCTGGGCTGAACACTGTCTGGAACCGATGTACGATTTTAAGGAATCGGTTCGCATTCGGGGCTTCCCTCCACATGGCATAAACTCATACTGGTCGTCGAACTGCAACGAGAAAGATGCGGCGATCGTCGCCGAGTTTCTCACCGGGAAGAGACTCGACGCGTACAATCAACGAGCTTTCAAGGAGGTCGTTGACGGAAAAACCTCCTACGAGATCAGAGTTGCCTCACGTCAACTCTCTAATGAAACTGATACAACCGCGGAAAAACTTCTGAGCCTCCATGAGGATCGGAATGGTATTCAGTTCCGTGTCAGGAGAGGCGACTATTCGAGCGTGAGTGAAGCTTAGACCATAGACTGCGGCCCATCGTACTTGGTCGGGGAAGGTTCCTCACTAGGCGGTACTGCTTTTCAGCTCTTAGGGGATGTGATAGAGAGCTTGGAATCAGCCTCGAAGGAAGCCGCCAACGAGAACCAACGGAACATGTTGAGGGAATACGTCAAATACTTCGAAACGGGCTCAATCCAGGCCCATAAGGATGGGTCCCGTTCGTGGGTGATGGACAAGGGCCCGGCTGTCGAGACGTGAGTACACGTTTCGCCATCGTCACATCATTCGACTTCCGCCAATTCTGCCGTATTTCTCTCGTTCGAGCGCAGCTGAATCCACTTCACGAGTTTCAGATACATCGGTTTCATCGAAAACTATCGTGATCCCGCTGGAGCTCGTGCGGAGTTCGAAGGCTTCGTAGCTGTTGTGAATCGGGAAGGCTCCAAAAGACTTGGCGTTCTCGTCGAAAAAGCAGAAGCTGTCATCAAGGAGTCGATGCCGTGGCCTCGCCCTTTCGAGAAGGATTCCTATCTGAAGCCGGATTTCACAGCTTTGGACATTATATCCTTTGCTTCAAGCGGAGTTCCGATTGGAATCAATATTCCGAATTGTGAGTTGAGCCGAATGTCGTCAATATGTACGACTTTAGAATCTGTACGATTGACTTTAAAATCTGTACGGACAATCAATGTATACATATACACTTATATGAAATGGAGTTGGGTGTATAAACAGGTGATAAAATCTCCTCATAAGTCATTATAGTTTCGATGAGTGATCTTCTGTCTGACATGTCTCATGTCCCACAGATAATGAAATTCGACAGAATGAGGGATTCAAGAATGTGCACCTCGAAAACTCGATGAAAGCTCGGATGTCCGCTGCAGAGATCGACTTCGTCACCAAGACCGACGCCGACTTGCTGAAGAAATATCGAGATGCTGCTCTTGGAGTACAGGTCGGACTACATGAGCTCCTCGGCCATGGAACCGGCAAGCTCTTCGAGAAAGATCCTGTCAAGGGCGCGAATTTCGACGTGTCGACCGTGAATCCTCTGACAGGCAAACCGGTACGCGGGATTCCTGAGTGTACTGTCCATTTTCCGAGCGGGTCATTTCTTTAGCTTGTTGAATACATCTAATCCGCTGATGTATTCCAGGTCGAGACATGGTACACTGCGGGTCAAACGTACGATTCACAGTTCGGAAACATGAGTTCCACTTACGAAGAGTGCAGAGCCGAAGCCATCGGCATATACCTCACCCTTGAGCGTCACATCCTGGAAATTTTCGGTCATGTCGAAACTCAACAGCAAGACGACATCGTTTACGCGAATTGGCTGATGATGGTATTAGCTGGTCTCCGGAGCTTGGAGACTTACGATCCCGATGCGAAGAAGTGGGGACAAGCTCATTCCCAAGCTCGCTACGTCATCCTCCGAGTCCTCTTGGAATCTGCTCCAGGACTTGTCACGATCGAGGAGAGCCTTGGTGAAACGGACAAAAAACCCGACTTGCGAGTCACCTTGAAAAGGTTCGTTGCGCCCTCATGGAGACGACCATGCTTGTCTCCGATTCTCTTCAGAGTTGAGGTTTCGAAAGCTTCGCTAAACATGACTATCGAAACATTCCAGGGAAGAGATACACAAGAAAGGCAAGCAAGCCATGCGAGATTTCCTGGTCAAACTGCAGGTCTATAAATCACTCGCTGACATCAAGGAAGCGTCAAAAATGTACCTTCGCCTCTCGGAAGTCCCTGCCCAGTCCCAATTTGCGAACTGGAGAGATATCGTGATCGCTCGGAAGAAACCACGAATGATCCTGGTTCAATCGAACACCCGCTTGAACGCTGCCTGTGAGTTTAATGTCCGAATGTATCGATAAAGCCAATGAACTCGAGAATGGCTCGCAGAATATCGGTTCCTCTCCCGGCTTGTCCAAACTCTATCAGTGTTAAATGCTCATCGCGCCTTCCTTCTCTTGATGGCTTCGTATTCGTCTGTTCCAGCTAACGAGGTCGAACTGCTCTCCTACCCAAACACGCCGGAGGGTTTTGCCCAGTCTTGGATAGATCGTCACGCGAATCCAGACAGTATCTACGATTCGATGCTAGCATTGTACAAGAAAGACCAGAAGCACTTCCAGCCAGAGAAAAATTGAGGAGAGACGGACAGACAGTCATACGAGGGGGCAAGGCGTCTATATTGTGAGATATTAAGCCTCCCGGCGATGCCAAGAGACCCACCAACGAATGACTTGGGATGATCGAAATAAAAATGAACCTATTTTCTATACCGGAAGATTCCCCATTATTCGAATACGTCATCAGGTCATCAGTATCGCGCTCAAATAAAGAACCCATCAATCGTCGGATCGAGTCATGAATCACGACCCCCCGACTAGACTCCGAGAGTTCGGCCTCCAGTCCCAGCTCAAAACGGGACACCTATGAGCGGGCGCGGGATTAGATATGGGGCCGTCTTTTAGAACTCGGTTCTCTGAATTTCTCTGACACCGATTTTGGAGGCGTATCGGGGAGGCGAGGTTCTTCGCGACAGACATTCTTATGAATGAATCATTCTGTATAGGAATCTATTCTGCGACAGACTATATCTGAAGCCCTGAATGTGACAAAACGAGTTTTTTCGCGCACCGTCCACGAATGCGTCCGTCAAAGGGCTCGCGGTTAGGATGAGTCCGACATCGACCATGAGCTGCGAATTTCTTACGAAATTTCGGTCCGGTCTAGACCGTTCTCGCCCGTCTTCAGTTATCGATCGTTTTCCTCACCCCTTACATCTGACCTGCTCTGAAGGTAACGTAACCTTTCAAAGGATTTTGGAAGAATCTGCTTATTCAAGACGAGCCGGGAGGGCGCTTCGCGCCCTCGCGGCTCAATTGCCCGCACGCCGGATGCGATTCTATCCAAGGCCCGAGCGAGTTTGTCGAGTGATTACGACGGAAAGCGTGATACCGATTCGCAATGAATGAGTACGACACCAAAGAGCATGAACACATGAATTAGCATGAGAAAAATGATGCGATGCTTTCGCAGGCCTGAACGAATTTGTCGTGAGCAATCGGCAGTTATTGTTCTGAGGAATATCTGATATGGAGATTCCCTTTGTCCGATGTATGCCTATCTGATATCTGAATGATAGCACGACGCATGAGCATTCACAACTGTGCTTACAGTTTGGAATCTCTATTCACGGGTCGATTCGCGGGCGAATTGAAGCAACGCCTCCGACTTATCTTGGGCATGGCGAATTCAATGAGGAGACCTCTGAGCCTCGTGACGAAACTCCACAGATCACAAAAAACACTGCTTAGGTCTCTCGTACTTGTCACTGAATCTCTCGAAGAATGTAGGCAAACCGCGCGTGAGTCCCAAAGTTCTTTTTGTCGAAGATGTTCACGACAGAAAATTCTGATTGGAGTTCAAAAAGATATATGGATGCAGAGTCGGACTCTCCCATCGCTCCCATGGAGCAGGAGAAATGATTGCACAGTAATGAAACAGGTGAAATATATGGGCATCGCTCATCAGATACGCTAAAGAATTATAGAAGAAAGTTTGGAAAGCATTACGTTCGATCTCATAGCTCTCGATTCTCCTCTGATGATCGAGTGGAGAACCCCGATATTTGGTTCAATGCCGGACCGATATTACTGCTTTATTCTATAGGGGGAGAAATTATCATTATCAAATTAGATCATGCTGAAATTAGTAGGCTGCTGCGACGTCTCTCGAATCGCGCGCCTTGCCGGAACGGTCGTGGCATCATGTGGAGAGAAGTGGTGGAGAGGATTTCGTTTCCAGCGAACACTGGAGAAAAACTTGATAATTTTCCGGAATAACTCGAGAACGATGCGATTGATCGAGTGGAAAAGTACTTCTTACGCTAGCGGGAATGATTCGGCATCGAGTCAAAGTAACTTGAAGTCTTTTGACAGACAAATAACCCCGATATTTGGTACAATGACGGACCGACATTACTGCTTTATTCTATAGGGGGATAGTTAAGCTTCTATTTCATCCAACGCTCCCGTGCTTGTCCGGCCCCGAATGACCAGGTCTGTCCGGGGATAAGTCAAGCAGGTAGAACATCACAAGGAGCTCACTCGACCGGTATCTGACTTTCTCCGAGTGAGGGCGTGTTTCCATCATCGTAATACTTTCATCCTGGCATAGGGACTACGGCTGAATTGAGAGCTTCTGCCCTCAAAGGAGGATACTAGGCGCACCGCCAACCTGATCCCTAAACGTCGGAACTCCTCAGAGCAATAACACGCGCTCTACAACAACCGGCCTCCTGTTCGAAATAAAATAGAATAGAATGTCTCGATGTCGATTCCCCTGAGACCGGGATTCTCTCTACCGTCGAATCGCGAGATGCCAAGAACCGTCTCATGATCCGATGAGGAGTCTGCAACGACACGATGAAAGCCGCCAGCGCCTTGGCGAAGTTTCCGCGCAGAGTTTATTCTGGAATTCAGCCGACCGGAGTTCCTCACTTGGGGAACTATTTCGGCGCGATCAATCAATGGATAAAGTTGCAGGTGAGGAAAACCTAGTGTTTTCAGAGCAGTCTGGATTTATGGACGAGCTCGAGCCCGTTGCTCCAATTTTCGCAAGTGTTGCATCTATTTTGTGGTAAGGTTCTGATTTATGCCGAGGTCGCTTTCTAGAAATCCTCGGACTGTCTCATATGTGTGGTGGATCTGCACTCGGTGACGATCCCGCATTACGATCCGCCCGTGCTCCGATCGAATATCGAGCTGATGACAGCATCCCTCCTGGCGTGTGGAGTGAACGCAGACAGCATTTATCTCCAAAGTCTGGTCCCTGAGCACGGTCAGCTAGCGTGGATGTTCAATTGCATCTCGACGATGAACAGAATGTATCACTTCCCGCAATTCAAGGAAAAGTCTACGGGGATGAAAGAAACGCCTCTGGGTCTATATCTTTACCCGCTGCTCCAAGCTGCAGATGTCCTCCTGTTCAAGGTTTGTAAACCGTTGACGCCGGCGCCGCGACTGGATCGAGAATCGACTCGACATTGAGGAGCATTTCCCGATTTTTTTCATCTCCCCCCGCAGGGCACTCACGTTCCGGTCGGTGAGGACCAGCTACCCCACATACATCTGATAAAAGACATAGCCGAAACCTTCAATAAGCGATTCGGGAAGACAGTCTTCCCTTACTGTGAGCCCCTCTTGAACACGGACAGCGCTCGAGTACGTGATCTCAAGAATCCTGAGAAGAAAATGTCGAAGAGCGCACTGCCGCACGGTCGCATCGATATAACCGATCCACCAGACACTGTCAGAAATAAAATTCGCAAGGTACTTACGCGCGAGATATTCGCCGGCCTGGTTGCGGTTACATCGGATATTCAATGATATTTGAGGATGTCCTGCAGGCAATGACAGATTGCACCTCAGCGGTGACGTTCAATCCCACTCAGCGGCCCGGCGTTTCGAATCTGGTCCTTCTCCATTCCTTGTGTTCTGGTCAGAGCATCGACGACATTGTGCGAGACGCCAAGGAGTTGGACACCGGCAAGTACAAGGTCCGCAAAGATACTCGACTGGTTTCATATTCGTTCGGATATTTGATACCGCGATTGAGAGGAACTCATCCAGAAGTTTCAGCACCGGTGATGTTTTCCAGGGGGTTGTCGCCGAAGCAGTGGTCGAGTTCCTGAATCCGATCCGCGAACGCACCGAAGAGCTGAACGGAGACAAGCAAATGCTATGGCAGATCTTAAGGAGGAATGCCGAGCGCGTCAGAGTTCAAGCCGCACAAACGTTGGAAGAAGCCAGAGTGGCGATGGGTATGGATCACGCACCTGCCCCGGATTCGCACGGCACTTCGCGTCGATGATCCGGCGCGAGGAACTCTCCGGATCAATGAAGGATGAGGGTGTGGTTTGTGGGAGCACTAGTCGGACATACTCGAATAAATGCAACGAGACATTCGTTCGCGAGTTCAATCGCCTTTTTTGCGGCGGGACCGCACCGTGCGCTTGAGCCTCCTCCGAGAAAGATTGCGATGCTCCGATTCTTTCCCGCACTGGAAGGGAAATGTCGAGCACGCCCGATGGGCTCATTACGCCTAATTGAAGGAAACTCTTCTCCATTGGGCTCCCGTCTAGCCAGCAAAATAACCTGATTCGACAACTGAGCGACTCGGCTTAGAGGAGTCGTCGCTCCACGTCCCTCACCAAGGATTGCGCTTTTCCGAGGGTTCTTGACCCAATTTCTTCCTCCGGACAGAAAAAGCTATGCCTCTCCAGGAAAACTTGTGGGCCCCTCCGCGCCGTAAGCCTGGCAGAATCCCGAAAGAGTTGCACTGGAAGGAGTCACCCTGGGAGGGAGAAAGTCTCTCATCTGAAGGGCCAAGACATTCCGTGGCTAGCTCACAGAAGGCGGGGTCTGTTCCCGAATATAGAGCTCCGCGGCGCTTTGAACGTTGTCCTCACGCGATTGTGGGATCCGACGCCGAAGGCACACTGAAGACTAGGAATCTTGGTCCGACTTGAACTCTCAGGCTGTTATTCACCGCCCAGCGGGATTTATTCTAGACGAACTTGATATAACATCAACTAGCTTTCGTCGAGCGTCAAATTCATCCCTTCGTAAAGATTCGTTGTATCCGGTGCTTCTCGGGTCGCTTTGAAACTGGCTTCCGCATGCTCGACCATGTCCATCCATTGGGCGTTGAAGTGACCGAACTTCGCCAATCGTACTTGCGAAGCCCAATCCTGTCCGTGTTCCGCCAAGAGATCGAGCGCGGCGTCACACATCAGCTGGACTCCTTTATTGGCGTCGTTGAGAAGGTCCAGGAAATAACCGGCGACAGGGGTCTTCGCCAAAGCCGCTTCTCGCGAGCTTTTGTGCCGAAGGATGCAGTAGAACACCCATAGCACATGAACGACCATGGTATCGTTCTCCTGCGGAAAAACAGCCGTTTCGTTATCCAGGCCAGCCGATGGCCCACAGAAGCTCAATGGCAAGGGAGGCCAATAAAGCGGAGCCATGATCAGGAATCCGAAGCGGCCAGGAGCCCAAGAGACGGAAAGAAGCAGACTCACCTGGCATGCGTTGAGGATACTCAACAAATGTCCGTGTAATTCTTTGCCTATGAAGTCGAGTGCAATTTCAGGATCGTTCTCCGCGAATGTCGCGCAGACGAGAAGGAGATCCAGAACGAACTCCTCTTCCGTCGTGCATCGCTCCAGTTGAGAAGAAACCGCCTGTAGCTGATCATTCATCCAAATCAGGATTCCACTTTTCGTGACGTTGTTCAGTACCTGTCGGTAGACGAGGAGAACAGCTCGGTCGGTGTCCATGAGAATTCTTTGACAACAAACAAGGATGGCATCGGGTATTTTATATTCAAGCGGCTTTATTGAATCGAATTTAATTATTCGCGAGTCTTCTCACCTGTAGGAATTCCACTTGGTCCAGATTCGCCAAAATTCTCATGCACTCGGTGGCAACCTCATTGTTCGTAGGGGTACTCAGACGGTTTTGCTGCTCCAATCGATCGGCGATTTTCTCGACGTGTTCCAAGAATAGCTGTTTGCTAGGTCCATCATGCATTGAAATATTTCGCACAACTGCAATGAGATTGCTCGTCAGTTTGGGTTCATGGGCGATCAGCTGCTTCCGGCAGGGGCAAATTCACTCAACAAACGATCATGTCTCCATGCTCTTATCGATCGGAGGATACGACATCTCACCTCGCAGCAATCCCACATCGCTGTATTTCAGGGCACGTTTGATGAGGAATTTCAGCCCGTTTCTCTCGCATATTATTTGTGCGCAGGACAAACTTGAAGCCAGCGACTGGGCGATGAGGGTCAACTCCGATGAGCATGGTCCCTCGGTCTCCAGGATCAGTCCTAAAACCTGGAAGGCATAACGCCGAGAATCAGCTAAATTTGTACTGGGCATTCAGGTCGGACAGAGAGACGGAGACTCAAATCTTCGTATCACGGTATAATTCATTCAGAGGTTTCTTGGAGAGGGAGTCTTTACTCACCACATGAGCGGCGTCCGTGTATGCGAAGTGCGAGAGGAAACGACTGTCTTCTGCTATGAGTATCAGAATTTTCAGGACCTGTGACCTCATCGAGGGCCTATTAGTCGCCGCGAGATGCGATACAAGCTTCGGCAAAACGCCGCAGCTCACAAGTCTACAGCGGGTGTCAGCGTTGAAGCTCAAGTTATGGATGAGCTTTAGAGTCTGAAGGGCAAGGGCGTAAATTAGGCATATGACGCTGTACTCATGAAACATGATTGCACTCCATCTCTTCCAATGCGAAATCGGAAGTGAGGCTTCCTGTCAAAGACGGTTCCACATTCCTGGGCGTGAAAATGAGTCAGCCCAGACTCACCATGGTCGCGATTTCCGTTTCCTCCGAGGGAATGATCTGACATATTTTGTCCAGAGCGGCGGTCTGTGCGATATCCTCTATGTTCTCCTTGTACGCACTCAACTTCACCAGGAACGTCAGGACAACGAGAAGAAGTGGTCGGCTTTTTCGGTCCAGGCAAGAAGTTAGCAAGGGAACAATTCCTTTATTCACGATTCTCATCTCGTTTTTCGGATCACTCGTCATGTTCAGGAGTAGACTGAATGCGGCCGTCAGCATCGTATCCTGTTTTCGCAGAACGGCCGTGTAGCTTTTGGTGAGGTTTTCGAAAGCCTCGATGTCGTTACTAAGCTGTGACTCTTCTAGCTCATCGAGTACTTGCTGAGTTTTGTGCATCTCACCCTGGAGCAGCTCCATGGTGAGAGATCCGACCTTGTGATCGGATATCACACCGGCAAAGGTCACGAATCTCGAAAGGCATTGGAAGAAATTCAGAATATTACTCGCTAAGGAGTAGTTGCGATGGCCTTCCTCTCGGAGTGTTCTCGTCAAGGCTCCTAGGAGCACCTCGTGCTTCGTGAGAACCTCAAGGTTCTCTGTGTTTTGAGCCAGGAACAATATCATTGAGGATGCTTGAACCTTCGACTCGTCTTCGTAAAGATCTTCAATATATTTGTCGAGTTGAACCATGCTTATTCGCTGCACTTCTTCTTCCCGGAGGTTCGAGATGCCGCTCTTTTCCCGTCGCTTGCGGAGGTAATTCAGCAGTTGTTCGACCTCTCGGAGGTTTTGCGCTTTTGATACGAGTTGAGAATTTTTTTCGCATATTTCTTCCGCGAGCGTTACGATGTCACTGTCCTGGAATGCGCGAGTACCGCGATACATGAGTTCTTATGCGCCCAATGATAAGATTAAAATCTATAATGGGAGCATCTGACTTTCAACAGAGAAGTACCCGATTCACATGACAATCAACGAGCCGTCACGGGGGCATAAACACTTACCGCGGCTAAATTTTTAATCCTCACTTTCCGTTGGAGGAATGCCGTATCGCTGGCTACATCATCCTGATCACTGATGACGCAGTCGAGTTCATAACTGATTATTAAGGCACGCTCCACAGGATGAACGTCGAGTTGAACATTTGTTATTCGTCGCTGAACATTAACATCTGTCGCCATTGTGATATGTTGTACGTCGATTATCACTAGTGATAATTTCTGGGACGATCTTTGCGTGGATTATTGTATCTTGGAAGAATCGTCCGTGTTCGAAGTCGAGAGTACCGGACTCTCTCTAAGTGAGTCAGCTGGGCGTTCGGCAAGTCGGATCGTCGCCATGGAGACGAGCTCCGAAGTGTTCTGTGCGTACTCCTCGAAGCGATGGGCGGCTGAGCTCTCGATGAAAAGCGGTTGCGCGGCTCTATATGCTGCCAAGTGAATAGGAATCACATTGAACTCGAGCAAGGACGGAGCTTAGTCTGCGGTATCATTCGCGACATATATTCATGAATTATTCATTTGATGAAATCTGCTTGGCGAGAAACCCAGCTTGTGATAGAGCTTACGCCGGACACCCCTGGAGCGAGGCCCGCCGCGAATCGGGTATTGAATATACAGCTCTCGAATCTTGTTGGCCCTACGTCATGGACGAAAAGGCCTTCTTCAACGTCGAGTGACATTCGCTTGAACTAGTTGTCCAAGCTCGGTCAATTTTCCTTGAGCACGCAGGGGGTGAGAGAACGTCTATTTTTAAAACGTTGAACGCCGTCAGGCGAGAAGACCAAATCAGCTAATTCCTAAGGTGTGTTGGGCTCATCAGATGAGACATCGAGGGTTCCGCGTCATTCCGCCTCATGCTATTGACGAGCGTAAGCTCGAAAATCTGTTGAAGGCTCTGCATGGAAATAGAAAACTCCGGAATAAAGAGGAGCCTTCTTGACGGAAGCCTGGCTGGATTCTTTCGGGCGAAATCTCCTGGTGCGCAACGGAGACATCCGTCTAGTACGTTCGAGACTGGAAGTTTGTTGCGAAGTGACTGAGTGCACGGAGGCTTTTCCATCGCGAGGATTTCCCTAGGGTCCGGAGGGTTGTTCACCCTTCTCAGGAGCGTGGGACGAGTGTTCTCGCGAAACGATTCCGGGGATCGGAGACCCAGGAAGTTCCGAATGACAATTTCCAGAACTTCTCCGGAGGTCTCGTGGCTGAAGATCATGCCAGTTCGTCGCCCTGGAGCCTCGGCAGAATTTCTCCGGCCATTGCCTCATCTTCGGGAAACTTTCCCTCGAAATTTTCAAAGTTACCCATTCTCTTCTCGGAGTTTCATCTTTTGCCGATATTCTGACAATCCTCAAATTTCAAGCAACAATAATTAATCATTATTGATATATTACCAGTTTTTTTTTGGACGAGTAAGAAAAAAAAATGGAAATAATTAATCATTACAATTTTTTATAATGGCCGACCAAGACTAAGATCACTCACGTCCAGAGGATTCGATGCAGCATACGTCCGGCTTCTTCTGGCCTTTGCGAATTCGATCCGAAAGCAGTTCTCTCCGATTTCACAAAAGGAAGGCTCGTCCCTCATGCTTGCCATATCTAGCCCCGGCAGATCTTCCCAGAAACTCATAGTTCAATCCCTTCAGAGTGTTACTACAAATAATGAGCTGATAGTTTGCTGAGGTCTGGACGGCCTCACAGTGTGAGCCTAGGGTGACATCCGGAGACCCTAGCTGCTCCTGCTAATGCAAAACATGAGAAACTCCAAAAGGGAGGAGGGCACCGAGCTGGGAATGGCACGCATCAACCACTTGACCGACGCTCGTTTTTCCCTCCGCGTCGGGTGGACGTTTTCTCATCTATTTCTCCCCTCCGTCTCACTCCGCTTCCGGTCTTAAGGTAGTCGTAAAACCTGTTCTTGTAGACAATGGGCGTATCAGTTTCCAAAAGAGTCGATATGACGGAACTTCTTCGCAACTCCTTCTGCCCATCGCTCCCGCCCGAGAGGGGCATGCGATTCCAAATGCGGATCGAGCGATTAACCAGTGGAACGTTCCGGGCACTCGTCCGTGTAAATGACTGCCTGAAAAACGTACGATTCATAAGAGAACCCTCGATCCGCGCTCCCTTAGGAATCTGGCTACAGACTCTCCCGATGAGCGTCAGAATCCGACTGCGTTCAGTAAGTTCCCTGATCGTGGGGAGGGCGCCGAATTCCTGATATCGGTGACCAATGTCGAGTTTCGGTGTCATTCTGATATTGACCAAGCGGGATATCGAGGATTCCCAAAGAGATGAGCAAGGCAAGAGGGTACCTGTGTGGAATCCCGCGTGGTAGTCGCGGGTATGGCAGCTCTCGGCTCTTGCTGAATGTTCATGCAACCTCCTCGTTGAGGATCTGACGTCGACTGTCATTTGGTCCAATCGATCTTCACAGGTGAGCCCGCCCGATCATATCGAGGCTCCTGCGCTGCCTTGCCTTATCCTCTTATCAAGAGTCGGCGCTAGTGTAAATCTGAGGCTTTGCGCATGAAAAAAGCGGACACCAAAAAAATAGAGTCCTCTCCATGGACACCCGGCCGGAAATCCGCCAGGAGCAAGGCCGGTGTTCCAAACGATTCTACCGAAAGGAACAAACACGACGTGCACCGTGACCGAGAGGATATGCCTGCACCAGAGTGACAGAATGTTCGCTGAACACTTCCCCGGATGGACTTACGTCGCGTACGAAGACCGACGGTCACATTTCTCCTGAAACTTCGGAACGATAAAATTTCAGAACGTGGTAGCTCCGATCGGGAAAATACGGAGATTTCGATATTTTCCTTACAGGGGACGATTGGAGGAAATCCCATGTCAGAATTCAGGACATTCGATTGCATCGCACGGTCCCGTCACCCGCCGGGTCATCGCCTCTGACATCTCTGCTTGCTAGAAGTAAGCCTATTATCGTGATGGCCTAGATTTGACAAAGTGGATTACGATGACGCTCGCTTCTGACTTCCGTTGTACGTACGAGTTTTCTCTAGCTCGGAGGCGAGAAGATTCCGCTCGTCTCAGCGAAGTGCGCGCTAGCCCGGAAGAGCTTACATATGGCAGGAGATGTATCCGGCGAAAGCAACCGTTCCATCTCTGGCGAGACTCAAAACCTCGACGCGAATTCGAGTTTCGAGTTCGAGGTCTACATGCATCGACCAACAATCGATTTCCGCGGTATCCATCGCTGGCGCTCCGTCTTTTCGATGTTTTCTCCGCTAAAGTTACGTTTCGCCTCGTCCTCTCCTCTCCGGTAAGTCTGGCGCACGTTTCTTCGAGCTTCTCGCACAACCTTAGACATTGTGCGGGTCGCTAGTAGCACGAGTCAATTTGGAGAAAATAGTTCTTCATGTCAACCTCTCGCTCGACCTCATGACGCACGTTGTCTCTCTGACTATGATAAATGACACGGAATGAAATTCATGAATACTTTGCGGCGGAGACGAGGCGTTCCCGCGCCGTTTTCGGGCCTCCTGGATCTTGGGGATCTAGACCTCCGGATTGCCCCGTGAGTCAGCTCACCCGCGGGTATATCTCTCCTTTGAGCCATCATTTCGTCAGAATCGGAGCTGCCGACCGAGATTGGGAGCTCACCGAGTAGAACAACGTCTCTACCGCTAAACATGACTCGAGAGATGGAGTGTTCGGAGAGACCCCGAAGAGAATTCCATTCGAATTCAACTCTCCTCGGCTTCCTTCGAGCAGAATGCATTCAATGAATAGACTCGGGCAGCGATCGAGACTTAAGATCCGTCTTGGAACAGCTATGAGATGTTTGCTTTTCGCGGACGAGGCAATCAAAGCTAAACTCAACATTCCGAAAAAGTACCCTCGAACTATGGGCAGCTGTGCAGCTTCGGCTCAATATCTCGCGAGGAGATGGCTTGCTCTACGTTTTCGGTTAGATCGTTCGTTTTCGGAGCGATGCGCCGGTTTTCCATATCCGCGAGAACGGCTACGCGTGTTCGTAGAGAAAACTCGGGAAGGAAGGTTTCCTTCCCTGGATCAGATCCGCTTTCTGTGAGGGCTTCCGAGAATTCTCATTGACAGATGGCTATTTTCCTCCGTATACGTTTCCGCTTGCTTTCACAGCAGGGGAATCAATCTCGATTTTCAAGCAAAGTGCAAACGCCCTTCCGTATATGTCAAGGATTTCAAGATTCTCCTCGCCACCGCGGCCCCTGTCCCAGCAGGTCGCGGTCGTCGACCGAAAGTTATCTAGATCTTCGCCCGTCGTTTTGTGGCTAAGGCTGGGCGGGCGAGCTCTCTGTATTGTTCATCCGAAGCCTCAGAGACTGCATGAGTTGCATTCGCGCCCGCTCCGCGTCGAGTATTTACCCAATTCATAGAGGTGCTCGAATAACGTCGAAGACGGGCTGGTCGAGGCAGCTAGTTGTCCGCAAGAGAATAACAAAAGGGTTTTTCTCCTTTCAATCGAAGATTGGTTCTCGCCCTTCAAATCAGCCGATTCAGATGATAATGATTCGCGGCGCTCAATCCTGACCAGCACAGAGAATCATATCTACGGGAGCAGAATTCGTTCTTTTTCAGTGCGGCTGGAACTGTTCGTGCGGAACGTCCCGAAGGACGTTCCGTATCGGTCTTTGGATCCGAAAGTTGGAACTCCGGATCGTCTCTCCTCCCTCGGAGCATGAGCTACGTAGGTCGAGTTCTGACGGTGAGCCCCGATCGAGAGGAGCTCTTGACCAACTTGGCGTTTTGCCAACTTTGCCTTCGGTTGCGGAATAAATGTGCTACACGTGATCCCGCACTCACGTGGCTTTCATCCCTAGCATCGCAGTTGAGACGACTTCCGCATTGGTGTTCCGAATCATGCAGACAATGGAGTCGGCTTCCTCGCTTCTGAGATGATGAAGCGACTGACGTCATGAGGTCAAGGAAGGCCGATGGTTTTTGGGTCTTGCGACCGCTGGGACTGGATGGCAGGCTCCCGCGCGCGATCTAGTCGCCGCTTGTCTTCTGACGCAGCTCGGACCCAGGTTTTAATAAGTTCTCTTCGGTTTGACAGGCCGTGTGGTTTTTATGCATGCATGAATATTCTAACAACGGAATTTTCCCACCTGTTGTTTCGAGCGAGACGGTCGACGCTCATTCCATCGTAAATTATTTCGTCGGGGCGATAGCGACGCTTCAACGTTATAGAGACATGCCGAGTCACTGTAGAATATGAGCACTGGGGAGGAAGTCCGATCCGGAGAGAATAAAAGAAAATGTCCACAACAAAGCGACCGACGGATTCTCGGAGTGAGTCTTTCCTCGAGAACGAGTCTGACCTAGATCTATCATTTCGATGGTGAGCGGTCTGAGAACGAGGTTATCCGGACGTGCCCGCAGGCCTGGACATTTCCTCGCGGTACGCGCTTGCTTCGGCGGTCGTGTTCTCAAATTGTTTTTCTCAGCCCGCCCAGTCTTGCGGGAGGATTGCGACGAGGACCGAGTGACTTCGCCCGGTTGTTTACGCAAGGATTTATCAAGCCCTCCTGAATGATGAGAATCAGCATGAGCGCGTGGAAAAATATTTGTTCAATCAGAGTCATAGCTAGTCTTTCAAGAAATCTACTCATTGGATCTGATTCTCATCCAACCCGAGAGCAACACGGGCATTCAATCAGAATCACTGATCAAACGCCCAGTGGAAGGCGAGACCTTGCAGGTCCAACAAGCGGCCTCCATCAACGCGACCTTCAGGAGCTGCAAATGCGACGCACATCTCGGACATGGACTCCCATAGACGAGTGCAGGCTTTTGCCCTAATTGACCAAGTCGTAATTACATCACGTTGACAGGGATCCGTCCAGCGACGTAGCGTCCCACCACCAGAGATGTCCCACTACCATTCACGATAGGAATTCAAAACCCGAGCAAGCTGACGAATGGAGGATCCCGCACCGAACACCTTCTAATTAGTCAGGAGAATAAGCATAGCATAGTTCTATTTCTTGTGCGACTTCGAAAAGCCCGGCCCGGAGCTCTAACGCGGGCTGAGAACTCATCTTGAAACTTCACAGGAGTCAGTGTTGAAAACAGACACGCCTTTAAGACTTCCGGCCCCTTGACTTCAAAGCCCGAGCTAATCGTTCGAGCGCGATTTGAGTTCGCCGAAGCGAACTCGGTGAAATTATGACGACTGAGCTCCTTTGTAGGAAGGAAGCCCCGCTCACTTGAGCAGCCAGGAACACGGACACGATGAGCGATACCGACTCTGTCGGTATCGGTCAGGGGAGTCCTACCCGGAGCTCGGAACGACCCGGGAGACTCAGAAACAGCCTTCCATGAGACCTAAGGCGAAAACACTCCTCTGCACAGTTCATCAAGAGGAATATCGACGAGGTACAGGTTCCAACGGGCAAGAGGAAATCAACAGCTGACTACTGGCTGGTCCGCTAAGGGATTCAGGTCGGCTCTACGGGTTGTTTCCTCAGTCATCAGAGACTCGGGGCCGAGCCGCGGAAGTCGTACCGATCGACCGACCTTGGGTCGAAATCAAGGAATGTTTCCCTGAGATCTCGTTTGCTCTGTGGAGTTTTTCCGACGGGCTCCTCTCCGGGCCGACGGATGTCACCAGGAAAAAAATCACAAAGATGACCCCAAATTTTATACGGCCGTATCCCGCCAGATCTTCTACGTAGCAGCATTCTCGAACATGATTCGTGGTAGCAATCGGGTCATGTCGACCGAACCCGACAAGGGTCAGGCTTGAAGAGCGACTCGAGCCACCGATCGACGAAGCAAGCAGCCAACCGACAGAGCGACCGATGTGGAACCCAATCTGTTTCATTTGTTTGCTCGGCCATGAGCGTGAACAATGAAAGCAGTCGGTAGTTCGACGTACTCTCCGTCGTCGTCCCACGTCTCGTCACGCTGAATCACGGTGACATCAGGGATCAGGAGACGCTCAAACAACGACTCGCTTCGGCAGCGGACGTTATCAAGGTTTATTTTTTGCGGCTGTGTTTTTACTGCGCCAACGTGACGGATTCCTCTCCATCCACGCCGGCCGTTCCACCCAATCGACTTTCATGTGGAGGAGTGTAGGATTCACGGTGAGCGTGGATATTCCTCAATGATGGCGGAACGGATCTTATTGAGCGAGGTGTTCATTCATCTCCGGAGGCGTTTTGCTCCTGTACGGGAACAAAGAGGGGTTCTTACCCTTTTGCGCTCAGGCGTTGGCCTAAGAGAAGAATAGGAGTTCGACGTGACATCCACCGTGTGGATATTCAGGTCTGCGGGAAACAGAGAATGAGCGTTGGAGCGCCCACGTTGTCGTCGCTCGGCTTTCAAGGGTTCCCGACATTACGGACGCGAAAAATAATATTGAATCGCTCCTAAGGAAGCGACTGGGAACTCAGGTGAATACCACAGCTCGGGGCTCTTTGAGCTTGTTCGAGAATTCCGGGTACGGCTTAGAGCTTGTTCAGCGGCTTCTCGGCCGAGTGAGCACGAGCAAGTGAATGGAAAGGGCAAATGAACGGCGAGTCCAATATTTGACCCCGGGCTGAAAAGCTCCGGGCTCGGAGCCGTTGTTTCGGGATCCAACCCCCCGAGTCAGATAACAAGCTTCCAGTGGAAAAGGCCACTCGAGAGATGCCAGCGTGGTGAAACGTCCGAGTTTCTCGGCTGTGATAAGTTGTCGGCCTTCTTTCAAGTGGAGGGAAATCCGATTTTATGGAGTTTGTCACCCTGTCGGAATCTCCGCCAGAAAGCGGGTTTGACCTGAATTCAAGGCATCACGTACGCGGCGGCCCCTGCTCTTCTGTGAGAAATTTCTCAAGAAAGTGGATTGAAGCTCGAGCTCTGCCCGACCTAATGAGGACGTCGTCAGTGCTCAACGATCGCCGACGCGACGGCGAAATCTCCCTTTAACGAGGACGCCTGCTGCTGCTAGTTCCGGAGAAGGTGGAGGCGGACCGACAGGAGCCGTAAATTGACCCGTCTCCATAAATCAGTGTTTTTGTTGATCACGACCGTCGATACTCTTCTCGATGGCGTAACTCGAGTCTTTCAATCACTAGCCGCTAACGAACTGCGCATCCGCGGAACAGCTCATGCTCATCGCCAGCGTGACACAAAACAGGAGCAGACGAGTGGAATCGACGGCGGGAAAAAACACAATCGTTAGCGTACGACGCGAGAAACCATGAGGGAACATGTGTCCGGTCACCGGAGTCAGAATCTGACCCGCTCCCAAATATCTCCGAGCACTTCCGAGTGGGAGTGGGCTGGTGAAGCGGCGGTCGGGACGCGTTCGTCATCAACATGTTTGCCGAACCCCGACTATGCGTGGTCGGATGCATTGGAGTCACGCAGCGAGCGTCTTGTCGTTTATCATTTTCGACATCTCAGGGAGCGACACTCAGAATGAAAACGAGACTCCGAAAAAATAGCTCCACGGGAACGTTGTCTCCGGCACATTTGTGACCTAAATAAGTAATGGAGACTCAGCCCTTGTTCTGCCCCGTCTGATATCACGATCGATCGAAGAAAAATGGTGATTTGTAGACGACGAACATTCGACACCCGGAAACGAGTTGCGGATCCCCGCCGGATCACGAGCGTCCATTCGTCGATATCATCTTCGAGTCGCAAGCTTTTACTTCGTCCACAGATCGGCTCCCATCTGGGAGCGTATTCTGGATACGTGGTCGAGAAAAACTCCGGATAGGGTTTCCCTCCGCTTGGTCGCTCTTCAAGCAACGATCCCGAGAAATCGGAATGCCCCCTCCCGGAACACAATTCGTTTCTGCGATTGAGAATGGCCTCGCTCGAGGCAATGTGCTCCGCAACGATCTGATCCGGTAGTGAAGGAAGCGCTTCACAATGAAAGCTACACACTTGCCCGTGCATTCCAATCGCTTTCCAGATGCGCATCCGTTCTGAATTTCCGACAAGGAGAAGGTTTACTCTCTTATTGGAGGGAAGGAATCGTGGGGGGTCCTGTTCTGATGGATAACATCGCAGTAGATACCTCCCCGAAGCATCCGTGTCACGATACTATCCCCCGCTTTTGCAGGTGGGATCTAGCTAATTCGTTTTGGTTCCGGGGACTTATTCAGCGCTCAAGAAGACCGAGGTCCTTCAAACCTCTAAAGTACTTTATCTTCCACAGCACACGTCATATTCCCGCCTCCTAGGGCACCGGGAGTCGCGACGTGGCGTGGACGAAATTCCAGGCCTAGGCGATTGCAGGGAAAAACATGACGAAAGTGTTACCGTGCCTCCATCCGGCGAGAAGAGCGAGCCTTGAGGTCAATGGGTTCCTACCATGCCTGTTTCTGCCAACTCCTCCGGTCAAGATGGAGCTCATCTTCCCATTTTCCCCAGGCGTACCCTCCCCTCAATCCTGTCTCCATGCATAATTGAGGAACGGCCCTGGAGCCCCGATCCACTTTTCGAGGAACCGATTATATGGTCGGCCGGAGCCTGGTACAAGAACTACGGTATCCGCCCGAAGGAGTGGGGAACCCTAGATGAACAGTACCTTAGATTCCGCTGGATAGAGCCTGCTGCCGCATTCGTGCCAGCATCTTTCGAAGAAGATAAATTCAAGGAAGTAATGCGAGGTGGTATTGAGACCGCGAGGGACTCGTGGCTGGCCGCCAATCTTCGCCTCCAGCGGCTGGGCTCACCTCACGCTTTTTCGATCTTCTTCAGAAGGGTTCCATGCCCGTGCACGAGCATGATAGGTCGTGTATGAGCACGGTCATCCATCGGAACCCTGTGGGCACCCGGGCACTGTTTGTGAGCGATCCAAAGCAGATTACGCCCGCTCCTCGAAGTCCTGTCATTCCTTTTCCGAGCGGATTAGAACCAGGAGAGCCCTCGGAGTCTCGACAACGTCTGCTCCATCGGCGCTCGCGGCATGCTCATCACCAGATGGGCGTGCCTGGAAGCTCCCTCGCTGGAAAAGCCGTCGAGTCGTCGGGAGTCCGCGGTAACAAATTATGAATCCAGGATCCTACCTCGAAGGAGAAGCTCGAGGTCGAGCAGCTATGGCCTCGGGTATCATGGAGGGTTCTTGTGATTTTCCGCTCGTCTGACTACTAGACAAAACTCCGGAACAGATTGCCACAGCTTAATTAGAGCGCTGTTCGACGTCCCAACCTTGCAACGCAATACCCCCACCAGATCCTGAAAGATGGACAAAGCTCTTGAGCTACCGAAGTGTTTCCCCAAAAAGTATGGGGAGACACGGCGAATATCAGCTGAATATATCGAGGGTTCAAAGGCGCCGCAACGCGCTCGCCTCGGAGCTCAGCGAGACCGAGGGACCGAAGCAATAAAGGCGGATTTTGGATCGTCTCGGTCCGGGAACCTGTCGGATGTCGCACCGCATCGACATCGCGTACCGCTTATAACTAATTGAAAGCCAGGGAGGTAGGTACGTCCTACCGCTCTCCTCGCTCGCGAGATCACACATCTCGCTGACCTTCCACTGGACGGACTCGTTAGGAGGTCAGTCGTCAGTAGCAGGTCAGTTGAGCAGTTCGCTGAGCTCAGGAAAGACGACGCTCGTAGTACGGCTCATGTCACCCGATACCGGACTCGACCAGGGCAATAATAACACATCTAACGTAGCGACACAGGCGAGCGACTGTGACTAGAAGGAATACGTGATCTTGTCCCTTCTGTTCGACATCTCCATCGCAGTCGGATCTACCAGATGCGCTCGACCTGCCTGTCCAGTATATCCGACGCACGCAGGACCTGATGACCGACCGATGGATCCCTCACGGTCCACGAAAGCTTCCGGGAAGGTCTTCGTATGCCGATCCGGTAGCGAAAGCTCGGAGTAGCTCATTGCGCATCTCAAAGTCGGGTCGGTATTCTCGGATGTTTACATGACTGATTTAGTCGGATTGAGCCCAAAATAGGCGCACGAATTCAGATGACGATTCAGGCGCTCCAATGGCCTGCGGTGCATCTGATCCGTTGCACGGCGAGCTTTGGCAGTGTTCAGCGGAGATGCCGCTACGTGGGAAGGGAGAAAAGACGTCGCGTAGGATCCGAGAAGATCCCTCCCGATAGAGTTTTTTTTTCTACGCGAATTTTCAAAATGATCCGGAGATGCTCCTTGTTGCGAAGGAAAGATTGCATGCGAGACGAGCGAGCGCCTCGCGAGCGCGACTGTAGTGCACATGCTCTCTCCTTGCAAACAATTCCGCTTCCATGTCGTAACCCGATCCGAGCAAAGCTTATCGGGACTTGCGAGCTCCGACCCGGATCTGTTCCTGGGAAAGAGACTCTGCTCAATGAAGCTGCGGCGACGGCCCTCCACACAGGAGGGAATTTGGGTCGCAGGGAGAAAGACAGACCCTGGTCCGGACTCGGGCCCAGGCCCACTTAGGATTGCTGCTGCGCGTGCGTCGACGAGTGGAGTCGGAGCGATGGTGGAACTAGCGGTTGGACTTGGAGCGAGCGAGCGAACTCGGAGGAAGAGGATACAACAACGAGGCTGCAACGAAAAATCATTTCGTGACTGCTTCGTCTCGCGCTGCTGAACAGAAAACCAATTCGAAAGCCAGCAGTGGCGTTGTTGTCGTCGTCATTCGGGAAACTACTCGGGCCCCGTTTTTCCCCCGTGCTGATTCCGGGGAGTACCGACGACGCGAGGAGTCCGCCTGCCGCCTACTGTAGCCTCAGCGAACACTGAAAGGACCCCAGTTTCGTCTGTTCCGGCAGCTTATCATCGGTGTAAAAGGTTATCGCTTGCAGACGCAGCAGGAATCCTTATCCGATGCGCGAGTTCATTGCTGTTGCACAACCATTCGATTTAGGTATTGAGTCGGATGCAGATGTCGACGTTTGCAAGCAATCAACAGAAATGCAAAACTGCATTCAGCTTGCCCTCCCTCTCCGTCCCGTCTCGTCTCGCCTGCGGGCTCATCTATTCGTTCTCTTCGCCGGAGCTTCTCCGAGGCGCGATCCCAGTCATTTTTCCTCATTGCAATCTGTGCATCGATTCAAACAACTGCCGGGCATGTGATCTCATTACTCATGCTTAGTGTTGGTCTCTGTACACGAATAGAGGACGAGGCTCCGTGTTATAGAAGAGCCTCGTTTCCTGGGCCTCGACCCAGGCAGGGAATCGAGGGTCCGGCGGGCATCGCTGTTCGCCTCCCAGCGAACGGCTGGCCGGTGCTGAGGTCAACTCAGCTGGCTCTCTTCACAGGGATCCTCGTGTGGGGCTGAGTCTCAGCCAGGTGTGCGATCCTCTTTGAGTGCACAGCAGACCGTAATCTTATCGACCGTTATTTCATGGCTCTCATGACCATGACTGACGTTTCCCGAGGCCTACCCCGTTAGGCGATGGGAGATTCTTTTTCTGCTCTACATAAGCAAGAGCTCGGTCCAGATCACGGCTTTATTCCGAATATGTCGCGATTGTTGGATATACTCATTCGAAGAGAATCCTTCGGTAGGAATTGCATCGCTTGCATTTCAATGAGACTTGCGGCCACGGGAATGTCAGGGAGCCCATCACAATTTTCCAGGGAACGATCTTGTCCATATAGATTCAATCTCCCGGAAGACGTCCAGGTACTATGAGGGTCCACAAACCGAATGAGAGACGGAGCGTCTCTCGCGAATTCGATCGATATGCTCATCGCCTCAAACTCTGGAAGTGACTCGGGTCACTATTCGGCCTTGGACAAGCTATCCATTCAATCCCGAATCATTATCGATAAGGCCGGTTGAGGGAATCGCTTAGTTAGGAAGGTAGCTATCTGGATTCAGCCCATTGTTTTCGTTGGACGGGACCTTTTGTGTAAATACGCAAACTCTCAGCTCGCGAATACTGATTACTACTATTTGCGAATACATGTACGCTCGACGCGTATTTATAGACTTTGTCGTATAACAAGGGGAAAACAACACAGAAAAACCTTGGAGGTCGCTTCGCCTGACTTGCCTGCTGCATGGGCGAGAACGTGGATTACGATCCACGTCTCCACCGGCAACCTGACGTGGCTGGTCTGTATCGTGGGATTCAGGATCGGAGGGAACCAATTCGTTCTGCGACCATGATGATTGGGCGAGAGCTAATATCGTCAACGTTCGATCTCTGCCACGACTGACCCCGTGTTGAGCAGGAACGAGCAGCATCCTCCGATTCGTGAAGTTTCCGATGAACCCCCTTCCTCGAGACTCTTGGACGCATATAGTTTCTTAGGGGTATAGTGCCAGGTATGCATGGGTAAGGACCTCACGGATTTATGCCAGCGTAGTATCTTGCAGCTATCCTAGGCCGCTGCTCGAATTTCTACTCGAAGCGAGCGCCGGCATAGTTGAGCTATCTTTCCCGTCTGATACCCGCGAGCGAGTTGCATACCCGAATCGCACCATCAAGTGCAGGCTCAGCGCCCAAGACCCCGGGAGCTCGAGGACGTTCCCGTTGACTTCTTCATTCTGTAGGGAATATTTCCGCGAGGGATGGGAGGGAAGAATGAATAAATATGAAAACCGTATTCGGTACCTCGGACCTCTCCCTGAGTCTGGAGAGAACCATCGGGACTTTCCGAATGAA
Organism: Galendromus occidentalis; assembly: GCF_000255335.2. Lineage (NCBI taxonomy): Eukaryota > Metazoa > Arthropoda > Arachnida > Mesostigmata > Phytoseiidae > Galendromus > Galendromus occidentalis. The sequence continues at coordinate 730,628 of NW_003805179.1, read as the reverse complement.
GTACAATATCGCTGGATCCTAATTGTGCGAGGATGCTTAACAAAGAGCAATCTCGAGCGAACCGATCGTTGCATATGATGGAATTCATCGACATGTGCTCTTTTATCTTGGGTGCACATTTCCCTCGATCGGCCTCATATTCGTAAAGAAGAGCAATCTCGCTGATCGCAACTGAGGAGCTGCTATACCTACCGCCTGCAATGGTCCGTCTCGCGAGTTCCGATATCTGAGCGGAAACAGCTCCCTCCGCTTTCCCGCAGCGACCGCGACACCGTCCAACGTAACGTATTTCGACCTTCGGGAGAGACGATTGACAATCGGGCTGCTGAGTTCTAGCGAATAACCGCGACATGGCCTGAGAGTCCGTTGTCGCGCCTAGGAGACATATCAGGAATTTCGAGAGCTCACCGAGGCGCTAACACGGGCTGCAACGCGACTGGACAATCACAAGCGGACTAAATCGCCGAGTATTATTGACGGTAATAATGTCCCGCATTACAGCCCGGGCGCTCTTTCGAAGCGAAGACGAATCCTTGCGAAATTGTCAGAATTCGGCAGCCGGCTGTCCCACAATGGACTAGATTATTGAGCCGTGACGAACCGAAGTTTGGCACCGGAGTTCCGCGCCCGAGGCCAGTGAGGCCTGCCGCGGCGGGCGGGGAGGGGACGTCTTGTCCTCAATTAGGGACTTCCTCGGAAACTTTCTGCGGGATGGTCCTCCGGAAGCCCCAACTCGGGGATTCAATCGAATATCCTCTACCGATCGATTCTCCGTACGTGTCAGAATGCGATCGGTTTGCTGTCCTTGAACGTCGTTTCGTTCCGTTCCGATCAGGCCCCCTCTGTGTCGATCGAGCATGCTCAAAAAATTATGAACATCGATTCGAGAGGAGCCGACACATCGAGTGCGTGTCCCGAGGACGGAAACGTTATGAATACACGGCGCACAAAATATCGCCCATCTACGCCCACAGTGAGCCGCCGGAGCGAATCATGGACACTGCGGCGTTCTGGTTCGACTGCGCGATACTCGTTCCGATCGGATGGAACGACGCGACGGTGAATTCTCGCCTGAAATCGATCATCCATGAAGTCTCAATCATCGGATTCCCCCCTCTGAAACGCTCTGCCATCCGACCAGGGTGTTTACTCTGCTGCTCCGAAAAGAATCGATTGAATCTCTCGGATGAAAACCTTCAAAACTGACAATCACTTCTTCGACGTCCGACGATTTTCGCTGCTCATCCGATTCTCTTGTAGAGACTGTGCATCGGAATATTTTCTCGATTCAATCGTATCTCGAGATCGCTACGCGCAGGAGACTTCTCGCAATACTTAGCCGGATCTGATCTGCGATCCAAAGATCGCGGAGTCGGAGAACGCGGATTGGGACCCCAGAGACCTCCGCGCGAGGCGAGCGTTCATCGAGACGGAGGATCCGCGGCCCGCCGCCGCGCCCTGGCGATCGAGTAAGTGGAAAGCAGGGAACTCTCACTTGAAGCCTCCGCTTATCGATGCGAGGCATGCAAACATCCGGAATAGGAAGCTGCTTCCAGTATCGACATCGCCCAGAGCACACAGCTCATTCCAGGAGATTTCCAAATTCAGACAGAAAAGGATCATCGAGTTCCTCCTGGAGCGGGATTCCTTCCGCCCATCGGGTTCGTCGAGCTCGATTGAATTGGAACTTGGGCGATATTTCCCTCGTTGCAAGCTCGGATGGAGCCCGAACACCCTAGATGATAATTAACCGCCGATGGTCGCCTTGGCGTTAGAAAGTATTGACCTTCGAACTCAGAGAGTTGCCGTGCCCGCAATGGCCTGAGACGAGCATTGCGGGGCGCGCTCGAGCAAGGAGGAGCGGCTTGAAAATTATTTTCGTTTTACGTTCGGTCGAGCTGGATTGAAGGTTGTCGGGTTCGGAGTAACGATGCCTCGATTGGCGATGGCCTCGTCAATGTGGCTTGCGGGCTTACGATTCAGGGCGCATGGACCCCCGGGCGGTGGCGCCGGCGTGGCGACCTGTTGATCTTCTCAGGGACATTGAAATATGATGAGATATGCATCGGTCATGAAGTTCGACGCAAATATCTCTCAACTAGACTTGCCTTCCCGTAAAGCTCGAACTCGAAGAAACATTCAGAAGCTGAACACCGGAACCCACGATTGGTCATTGATCCCGAAAGGTCTCGGAGACAGAGGAATCGCTAGAGGGGCTATTGACAGCTAATAATCAAGCGTTCATCCCAGGACTTGTGAGAGGAGGAATTGACCCACTTTGCACCGCCGCCGTGAAGCAAGTGGGCAACTTCCGTCTTCCCATTGTCAGCAGATGTCGACAGACCGAGGTTCCGCCGGGATGCACCTCGAAGTTGGAAGCACTCCAAAGAGGACAATGACATACATTGATTTTCCAGCAGGCTTGTCGCTGGCTGGTTTCGCCGGAACTGTTGAATCGGCTCCCACTCCTGCTCCGCCCGGCGGCGGTTCATTGACAGTGCTTACCCGTCGCTGAGGGAACGGATGACTACTGATTGAGGGGCGACTTATTTCACATAATAATTATAATAACATAGTACTCATTAAAACAAATCTTTATGTATATGCGCCAACGTTCGGTTCCACTAGGTTTCGCACCTTTCTTGTTGGTCTACTCGGACCGAACGCCTAGTGCGAGCCGCCTGCTCGCCAGGCTTAGTGGCATCGGTGGCTCCACTGATTGCGGATGTCTTCAAGGAGAGTGGAATTTGAATTCTGTCCACTTAGCGTCGAATAGGAAGTCTCCGCGAGGGAGCGGGGTCAACGCCACGGGGTTCATCCTGCGATGTCCGAATGTCTGAGAGAGACTCGGCTAATGATCGATTCCACTCTGAATATGGCGCGTCCTATTCTGAGCTCCCCGACGTCTGAGCTCTGCTCCAAAAAATCAGGAAGTCTCAGTGGCAAGCAATGCCTCGAGAGACAGGTCATGATGGGCCATGACCATAACGGAAGCAGTGGGGTATCGAGCTCCAGTCGAGATGCAGTCGAGCGTCCTGCTCGGAAAAGCTCGAGGGTCACTATTTGGTAATCGAAGAAAAAACGTCTCTGTGGCTCGACCCGCCGAGGTGGGCTTGAGTCGGCCGGGGGAAATTATCACATGGGGTGATTAAAAAATCATCGATATCGACAGAAATGACTGGAGGAGCTTAATTTAGGTACCTAGTCGCGACTCCTCCTACCTCAATAAACAAGCGATTTTCGCCGCTTTGGCGGCGGCCATCCGGCTACTCCCTAGGCAGGCGAGCTTGCAGAGCGCGCGTCTACGTTTACGCAAAAGCAAAAAACTTGAAATACGGAAAAGGTTGTTTTATGCAATGTCACGCTGTTTCCTCTCAACGGGCTCCTTCTCACTATCGACATTTAGACCTTTATAGGCGGTTTGGCTCGGAGCTGACCTTATGGATGACGGCGGATCAGTTTCGGCCCGTTTTCGTGGTAAACTATGTCTGAAGGAAATAAAAGATCTCCCCGACACCATAGGCTTCATGAGATAGGTCGCTCACCAGGCTCACTGCGTCCCCGCTTGTTGCGGCTCGTCGAGATGAATGCGGCTTCCCTCTCCCCTTGTGTGCATGGGGACGAGATTTCTGCTGCGAGAGAAACCTCCAGAGAATATTCGGGAGACCGTTTCGGAGTGTAATCTTCAATCGAATCGTATGAATGCTGCGAAAATAGAATCGTCTCTCGTTCTATTGTTGTGGGACGTCGAGCACGAGCAGTTCCGAATGGCCTGTTTCGACAACCGTTATCGGGGTTCACGCTCAGCTCCAGCTGGAACTCTTTGACGGACGCTCTTCTAAATTTCGTTTCGAGAGCAGGCGTTTGCATCGGCTTATCGGATACAGTACCCTTGTGGTTTAAGACAATATCGATTTAGAGTCTCGAGGGAGCGAAGAAGCCGCTTCATATCTCGTCGGAGAGGAGTCGTCGAATGCGTTGTAGAGCTTCGACTCGAGCCGGAACTCGAGCGTCCGAAATTCCGGAGTGGAATTATACACTGACAGGAGTGAGACTGCTCTCGGACAAGGAATCCAATGAGGGAACGAGGGGATTCTGGGTGACTGGGAGGCGATTGACGAGATCGAGTTTCTCCCGGAGGAACCGCATTGATCCTCCGAGGGCAACGAGCGACACGCAAGGTGGTGAACCCGTGACCCAAATTCCCAACGTTCAAAGCGCCGAGAGCACAAAGATCGGTAGTCTATTTCCTCTTTCGGAAGCTGACTCTGTTTCATTGAATCTTCGGCCCTCCAGCTCCAATCAAGGGTCTCGTTGTCACTTCTTCAGGGAGTCCGGGGCCTTCGACCCCGGTAGCACATTGTGTGGCTTCTTTCAGGGTCGATGAACGAGGAGTTCCGAATCGAATTAGCAATTCATTTCAGCGGTGCTTGACAACGCAGACGGCGACGACGTGTCCCTCTACCTGTGTCGCATCGATTCGTCTCAAGAATGATTCCGTGATGGTCTCGAGATGAGAAGGCGCAGTACCGGACGTGAGACTCGGCGGGACGATCTGAGAGACGTCTCGCTTTCGGACAGGAGGATCCGAGATCGGTAATCGCCGTATTCTGACCACTGGTGAGTCGAGGACCCGAATGGCTCTTCGCAACACCAGAGGCAAAGGTCGCACTTGCGGTGGGGAGGATTGAGATTGAGATTCGTGATTGCGCTCAACGGGAAGCACCCGAGTCGAATCTCAGAACCGGAACTTCCGCTGCGCTGTCACGGACGGTTGCCGTCTTCATCGGCGTCAGACGTTCTGCGTGGAAGAATCTCATGGGATCGTATGGAAATCCACTGAACAGATGGATCCAGGATGCATGAGCAGGAACTACCCACGACTACCGGCTGGGGCTAGGGGAGAGATTGGGGATGCTGTCGTGAAATTAGCCGGAAGATAAGATGTCGTCGAAATCGAAAGGCTTGACCTAAGGGACGTTCCGGCCCAACCCTCTGTCACTGTAAGACACCGAGTTCATTGACCTGAGACCCTACACTTATTCCATTGAGCATTGATAGCGCTATTGAGAGCGAGTCGCTGTTTATTTTTAGAAACGGAGGGATAAATAGAGTTTCTGGGAATAAGTCTCCCTGGCATTCAATACGGAGTTCTTTCCTCCAGAAGCGTGACCCGCAGCACGGTGTAGGGTATTTATTACGACCCCCTGAACGAATTCCTCGAGCAATTTATGAGAGAGGAGCCAGCTCCTCGAGGAATTACCGCTAGAAGTTCTTTGCGACACGGAAGTCGGGAAGTCGGTAGCTTATCGACTCCGCGCGGGACGTGACCATACGCAGGAAGAAAATTCTTGGGAAATTCCGAAAAGCTAAGAGGTGATGCTAATGTATCGGGGAAGAACTTAGAATGGTTGACATACGAGGGGCTGTGCTTCAAGAGCGTCTGGCAGTGTTACAAAAACCAGCCAGTTGGGGAATAGGTATCGGAAACCATTAAAGGATCCGGCCGAGATCGAAACAATGCCCTGCCTATTCTTTCGGTGGATAATGCGGAGGAATAACTTCGATCGAATCGACTCGGCAGGTAAGCAGAACACTTCTGGAATTGGTCTGCAGGGTAGGGACTCCTTTTTCCTATATTACTAGAGTGCTTTCCGGCAGCTAATCTTTTGCGAAAGAGTTGAGGCAAGGGGCGTTCCCCGAATTTTTCTCGATCACTAGAATGCGGAGCCGACGAGCTTCTAGCGGTATCGAGTTCTGTGAGCGGCGATACTCGTGCTCTTCGTTCAGCTCCACGAAGAGAGGAATTCGTTCTGGAAGCTTCAAGGAATTTCGTTCTAATATTGGGCTCGTACCGGGTACACTCACTACCGAAGCGACTTTGTAATTTGATACAAAGATTCGCTTCCAGACCGAACACTGTTTCCACGTCGCATCTATCATTAGAGAATGCGAATGCCGCCATCCAGGCCTGCGTCGAGGAGGGAATTCCGGCCCGTTCATCAGTTTCTATCATTCAGCGGTTCCTGTATAGCTTTTCTAGCTCACGCTAGTAATCCAGTGAGCGGCGCGAATATTGTAAACCCCCATTATTATGCATCGACGAAGGATGTTATCAACCGGCACGCGATGCCGTGTTCCGGGAGCGTTTCGGCACGCTAAGGCCGCATGTTCCGCGTTCCATTTCTACCGGAGAGAGCCCTGATTTGTCGAGACGATAGTTCGCGGCGCGTGGCGAGACATCGCGTACGCTAATAGATAATGAAGAGATTTTGTGAAGAGTTTACCATCGATCTAGTCCTCGCAGGATTCTCTAGAGAAGCATAGGAGCGGGATACACGAGTCTCCTAGAATGTTGTAGAGAGCGAGGGTATATTGCGAGAGCCAAAAAGTGACCCAGAAGCGCTGATTGTGAGATGCTCGGGATCATTACGCCGGGAGCCGCTGTTCCGGTGGTTATGAGCGAGAAGGCCTTGCGGAAATCGCCTGCAAAATAAGGCAGATCGTGGAACTTCTCCTCCCGAGGAAGAGGGGTTACGGCTCGCTGGGACTCCGGAGAGTTCTTTTATGACGTGTCGCTTCCAGGCTCGTCTGGTTGCCGCTCCATAGCGTAGTTCCCCTTAGGTTCTGAATGCGCTATCACATGCGTGATTGTGCGGAAAACAATTAAGTCCATGAATTTGGCACAAGGGAGCTCGTCTCGAATCTGGAACACCTCGAGTACGGATCTCGGTCTCTCTTGATTGTTCGGTCTGATTGTGAGCTCCGAGTCAGCCTTACGTCTGAGAGCATTCGCAGCCAAATCCGCGCTGCGCATGTCGAGAAATGCTTCCAACCTCTTGGAATGAATTCCCTGTTCTCGATTCGCGCGCGCGAGAACCTTTTGAATATCGTTCTGAGTTTATGCTGCAATACTCGTTTTATCGGAAGCGTCTGAAACCACGCTACCGACGCCGAGTCGACTCGAAATAGCACGAAAAATCGATTCGTCCCGGAAAGCTGAATCCCCGGCCTCGGAGAAGGCAGATCGTGGAGAACGACAGAGATTCGAAGCCGAGAGTATGACCGATCTTTCCGGAAAATCCAGAGCTCCTTCAGGCCCCAACGAGCCCCTGAAGCCTCCGGTGGAGCACGGTGTCGGCAGAAAATCACCAGCGACGGATATAATTGAAAAGGATGAAACGACGAGCTCTCACGCGCCCACTCGTCAAGGAGCGAGTGCCAGAGACCTCGCTCGACGCATTTTATACCTCGGAAGAGAGACTCGTGTTACAAACTACTTGAGCATGCAAGCTTAGGGTTTTTATCGTTAATATATTCACTAGAATCGCTTTTACAACCGTTGGCTCTGCGTCGGCCTTCGCTGCGAGTTCTATTGTTGCTCCTACTGCCGCTTTCGCGAAAGTAGATTCAATTAATTCGTGGCGTTCTATCTCGGCTTACTCGGATTGAAGAGGAGCGACATTGGCCCTCCGCTATTATGCATGCGCATGTGAATGTGTGTGCCAACCGACTTGCACTCCAATCGCTCATGCCACCCGCGATTCATTTTCTAGGCTCGCGAGGAGCTCGCGAGTTCCCCGTCTGGAAATTGTCTGCCTGCACGTTAAGCCCCGACGGAGTGGCTTCGCGGGAAAACTGGCTGACTGCCTAAATGACTGACTGAGCTAATCAGGCGGGTGAACTGGGAGCCCGGCGCGGAGCAGAGCGAGCTGGAAATTTCGACTTCATACCTAGTCCTGACTACGAGGCTGAGTCGGGAGTCGAATCGGGATGTCCCTTGGAACTTTCCTCGGAGATACGCAGGTACTACTCTGGATTCCCGGAACGGAAAAGAGGCACTTCCGGTAGGAATCTCATTCGCTCTCTCTCTCGAATCGATTTCCAGTTGATAAGAGCCTGGAATTCCCACCCTTGATTGGAAGCTGGAACTTCGAAAGACGGCTTTGGAATGTCGAGACAAGAACTCAATTATTCGACATTGAACTTCCAATTTCGACTTCGACTTTTACCGCCGCGCCGGGGTGAGCTTTCATGTTATTACTTCATTTGAAATTTTCCGTCAGGCTTGGACTTACCGATGTGATATTTTTCGGAAGCGTTGAACCTTGGCGCAACGAGAAGGTCAGAGGCGAGAACAGGCGAGAGGTTCTTAGATTCGCGTCGCGACCTCGGATCGAGAGGTTGCAATATCTGGAGAAGTGGATCTTTGATCTGGGAGATTCCGTGTCTCTATTTGGCAGAGGAGGAGTGGCAGAGCTACAACTCGGGAAAGACCCCGTCAGGGTTCGGATGTCTCTGCGAATCCTAGGGATAAGAGAGATCCCGAGCGGAGGCCCAAAGAAAGCTTTGAACTCAAACTGAGCAGTTTGTGCGGCGCGACTTTCAGCTGGATTATGTTTGTTCAGATTTCAGTGGAGGGGAGGAGGGAAACCTCGATACGAGGGATCCTCAATCCCGTAATGAGTCCGCGGTCCCGAGAGAATAGAGGACGCTCGCTCCCATCAGTCATGAAACCTGACAGAACTCCAGTCCCAAGTCCTGGTCCCGCCTGGCATAGAGACGAATCCCTGAATCAACTCCAGTCCGAAATTACGCGAGCTCAATCGCGATTGTGGGAAACGATCTTCCCGAGTGCGCTACTGGCTCGCATAATTTTTTTCCCGCGCACCCTCAAGTTAGAGGTGAGACGCTGCCGGGAAGGTTCTCGACCGCCCGAGTGCGGTCCGGCCATGCGCCGATTGAGCCTTCGATATCCTGAAGGCTGAAACTTTCTTCGGTGAAGCTCAGGAATGTAGGGCAGGCGCATCGGTTGTTTTGTTTCTGGTCGCCAAAGTTCGCGAGAGTCTCTCTCCGACGCGGCCTTGACGTCTAGTACAAACACGGAGGCCTAAACACAAGAAAAAGTTGCCTTGAACGAGGAAACGAGGTTCGCGAGGAACGAGGTTCGCGAGGAAACCCAGATCTCCCAGGTGAGCTCACTGAACTATTTCGAACTCGCTGTTTGCTTGGCGAGGAAGTGTTGGAGCGTTGCTCCGTCGTGCTCGACTTCTCGAATGATCGACATCGTGGTTGAGTGGAGCTCCTGGCAGAGGCTTACCGTGTTTCCCATCTTTCCCACTCACTCTGGTCGAGGAACGCCGCCGCCTGGTGCTCGCGAGCGTGTTCGTAGGGTCGGATGACTTCTTTTTGCGCAGAGATCCTAGAGATTATCCATGCGAGATCGGCGTAGACTGCTGAGGGAGATACGAGGAGGGGGATCGTTTCGATCGATAGGGACGAGCGTCAAAAGTGGCCTGAGGAGCGGACTGTAAGACGAGTAGAATCTGAAGCTCGCTACCTATACTCCTTTGTCCTCCGTTGCGAAACCTCCCCCCGAGGAGCTAACTTTCAAAGGATCGGGTATCAGACGGGGTTCACTGGAGCCATGAGGGGACTCAACGCTCGGTCTCACATTATGTTTCACCGGCGAGTGCAATCGATTGGAGCATATGATTCCATATTCCCTCCCTTCCCTCTCTCCGCTGGAATTTTATCACGGAATCATTACGGTTTAGAAGGTGAATCGCCGGAGAGCGCCTTTTGCCCTGGGCATACCGAGAGCGAAAACCTCCCCTTGCGGGGGTTGGCCGCTGCATTATCCTTCGATCAGCGATCCGCGATCATGAGAGCGGGCGGTAACGCGCAATTTCGCGGAAATCGCTTCCGTCATGGGGGGATACCGACGAGACGTTGAATCAGTCTCAACTGTCTTGGCAAGGAGTCAGCAGGATCTGGATCAGGACGGGAAAGAGACGTGGCGGCTAATGCGACCCTCGCCTTCGCCCTCACCCGCGGGAACTTGGGCTTTATATAGGTCCCCTGAAAGAAAAAAGAATCACCAGTCTAGCTTGTAGAGTGCACGTGCAGGACTTTCCTCGCAATGAATCTCAGAGTTCCCCCTCCACGATCTGATCCCTAGGCAATTTTTGCTTCGAGCAGCTGGAAGACCGAACCGGAGACTCAGTGAACCGCCCCATCATCGTTCATCATGTACGTCGACCTATCGGTACCTCCGGTGATCGAACCGAAAAAGAGGCACAGTGAACCTTACACAGAGTACTCGGTGTGCCAAAGCTTGTGCGTTCCAAAAAATGACTCCATGCACTGTTTATCGGTGCCCGACCTCAGTACTTCACCGCATCAGCTGTTCAAGGAGTTCTGCTCCGATACGCCGAGAGTCGCGTCAAACAATCTATCGCCCCCGAGCCGCTCACCGGCGTCGTCTACGTCGGGAAGTCCGAATCGGATATCGCGCCACAGAAACAAACAGACGAAAGGAAGACGGAGATCTCTCGGAGTACCCGGTAGCCGATCTCCGAATGGCCGCAGTTTATGGAAGGAGCTCGATGAGGACCCGTGGGCCGAGTTCCATCGGAAACGCTCTCCCGGCGCGGCACGATCGCCCAGATCTCATCTCGAACCGCCGACGGGCTACAGGTGTCGCTCGTTTTCCATAACGTCGAAAGGGAACGTCTTGAATCTCGGTGATGTGGTTCTGTCGAATCTCGAAGAACGCCGACGGAGTACCAGCTCCTGCACGGAGGATCCCGAGGACACCGGACCCCCTCTGTTCCGCGTGAGACTCATCGGAAGTCCAGGAGTGGGGAAATCCTGTCTCATTCGGCAGTTTATAGAAGGCTGCACCGACACCGTCAACGAGGAGGGTCATCTAGAAATTAGTGAGTGCCACTCGAGCTCGAAATAATCCGCAGCTTCGTTTGCGAGCGGGCGAGCAAACCGATTTCCCGCCTCCGGCTCAATAGATAAGTGGTTTCTTGCGCGGGAGGCTTTCAGCTCCGATGCCTCGACTTATCCAGGATATCGGTTCTTTCCGGTTAATTATGGGCCCTAGACATTGTCGTTGGTGTTTTTTCTGTCGGGGGAGTTCCACGGGCAGAAGTCGGAATAGGCAAAGACCTTGTATGTGCTCAGTGCACACCGGGGCTCCTGGAGCAATTCCCTAGCGTAGAGGGGATAATTGATTTTTTCTATCGCTACGAAGTCCCTCATCCATAACTCGACTGTGTTGTTCCGTAGTTACGAGCCCGCCACCGTCAGCGAGGAACAGCGTGGATACTCAATCGACGCGAGTAATGCTCGACGGCGAGGAATTCGAGGTCGAGTTCGATGAAACCACCGATAGCGTGGTACGCAAGAAATTCACGATTTCCTTAGTTAGCCAGAAGTGTGCCTCTTCATCCGCGCGAGCCGCGCGTTCGCGGGGAGAGGAATCTCTTATCTGCGTTCCCGCGAGAGCTCGCCAGATCCCAACATGGACTCTCCTCGGCACAGATTTTCGTTGCGGACTCGGTCGAGCCAGTTACTTCTCTTCGGAGCGAGTTGAGCAATCCTGCGAGCGACCAGCTGCAATTCGATTCCGATTTTTTCCTAACTTCTTCCGCTCGTCTCTCCGCCAGATAACAAAGCAGCATATTGAAGAGATAGACGCATTTGTAGTTGTCTACTCGATAACAGACCGGGAAAGTTGGAATTTCGCCGAGGACGCCATCTGCGAGCTTCGTACGCTTTGCGGCTATACGAAGGGACGTCGGAGATCGTCAACGACGAGCAGCACGCTGAATCGCCCGATAACGAAAACCATCATCCTGGCCGCGAATAAGGCCGACTTGGCTCGGAAAAGATGCGTGCCGAACGAAGGTGAGTTCTTCTGTCCCTTTCTGATCGGAGTGGACGCAAGTCGGGGCGTCATTCCCATCGAGGATCGGCAGGTTGCCTTCGATTTGCTCCGAGCGATGCCGGGCTCGAACACAAACTACAGCTTTGCTGGCGTTGGCGGGCAGCCCTCTTCATTTCGGTTCGAAAAAATTTCGCACCGAACTTGGGGGCGCCTTTGTTTGTCCAAGTGGTGAAGTAATTTCTGAGGAGCTTCTCTGTTTTCTTTGCGGCGACCCTCGTGCAAATGAGACTCGACTGTGGGAGCGGAACTCTTCCGGAAACTCCCGGAAGTGGCGGAGTCGCCTGTTATTCCTTCAGCATGGGAAGTTTGACGGGTGGAACTCGCTCTGCGTTCCCATCTCTGTGTCTCCATCAGAGGGAGTCGCCGTCGATTCCGGGAGGTCGTCGCCTTCCTTGACCAAAGTGGCGAGCTCCTTCCGGAAGCATCGAACACTCGCTTCCGAGGACCAGAGCCACCTCGGAGGCGTATAGGACCCAAATTTGACACTGGACACGAGAGTGATACGGATTACGACGATAATAATTCGTGTCCGTACCCACCCGCTAGCGGCCGGGTCGGAAATTTCTGGACACGTCCTAACGATTCTACCCTCTGCGATCCCCGTTACAGAAGCCAAGACTTTCGCGAAGAAGCATGATTTGAAATTCATGGAAATGTCAGCCTGCATAGGACACAACGTTGACGATGTCCTCGTGAAGATACTCAAACAGCTCCGCCTCAAGCAACGCTCGGGATCCGTTCCCGCGTGGTGTAACCTCAACGTACCCATCCGTTCCCGGGCCGCATCTCTCAGTCCCGACCCGAACGCCCGTCGAGCTTCAGTATCGACCCTGTCCCCAACCACGGCTCGACGGCCATCGGTAGCTAGATCAATCTGCTATAAGGCCCGTGGCTTTATAAGCAAATTCTGGACCAAATGCGAATCTTTGAGAACTCATTCTTATGACGACATACACGTCCTGTAGACGCGAACGCTGATTTTCGAATTTCGAAGCATGCTTCTTAGTACATACTTCCTTGACGACGACGACAACAACAACGACGGCGCCGACGACAATAACGAGGAGTCGTCAACATGTTTGCTACCTGATCATATTTAGCTTCCGTCTCTTAGAGGCGAGTTTCTTATCCCTGATTGAGATATCGAAGACGGTAACCTTAGGCGATGTAAATCCCAGCGTGGAAGAAGTGGACGTACAACATTTTTCCGTGGACGGAGTAGACCCGACGGAAGTGCACCGTGATCGAGTCAGCTCCAGCGCGGAATATTCCATTAGATCGTCGTCGTCGTCTCAGGTAGACCGACGATCCGGCCATGAGAGGCTGTCAAAATTCATGGATTGGCAAGAAAGTTCTTGGACTCTGAATATCCCCATGCCGAAATTGAAAATTGTTCAGGAATCTCAAGTTGTGCTCACAAATTGTTATACGTGTTAATGTCACGACCCTCAGTTTATCGCGGGATTTGCGATCGGGCTGGTTACGATTCCTCCGGATTATTATGAGCCGCTCGGTGGAATGATGTGAGGAGTCGAAAGAATTCCGTCGATAGTTTCCCACCCAGAACAAGAGTAATATCGAGAATTTAGTTTTTCAGCATTCGTTTAGATTACGTGTTCAGGGAGTCTGACCAAAACGCTTTGATCGATCTACTCCGGCTTCAGTTAGCACTGGACTCGATCCTTAGAGGAGCCGAAGACCGAGCTGACGAGGCTGACCTCGAACAAAGTGAGCTTGTGTGATAATGGAAGTACACAGCTGTTGAGCAAGCTGGATGAAATGCATCATTTTCGATGTATGATTGATCCTCAGCGCGATATCGGGACAGTAGCAATATCGCTACATACTTCCGACGCGTGGGAGCGGCCGTCAGAACTCCGTGATGTCGGACTTACGGATCACCGTGCCACACATCGAGCTGATCGCTCACCTTGATCCTCTATCTCGAGTCCCTCGCGCCTCGAGCAGTGGAACCGAGCAGGGAAGAAACTTCCTCGCTATTCGGAGCCTAAAGGACATGAGATGCAAAATAAATTTCTTGTGATCAAAGAGTCGGCGAGTTTCTTAGGTTCAACGCCAGTCCCGAGGCATCGTACGTAATTCACTCACTTCTGGCTAGGTTCAGCGAGTGCGCTAGGGAAACCGTCAGAGAGGGTTAGAAAACCCTCATTTTCCTTCAATTTTTTTCGAAAAGCTGTGGAGTGCTGGTCAGCGCGCATTCCCCCCCAAATCTAACCGACGACCCCAAACGTGCCCGCTCCCTCTTCGGCCGAGCCCGGGGGCTGTGCGAGCCGCGACCCAGAACTTCCCCGATTCAGAGGTTAGCGGTGGATAAGAGAGGAGTGGCAAGCAAGGTGAGACGCACGTTGGTGGCGAATAAGGCGGCTGGGTAAGGGAGATCTGCACATTGCATGTTGAGTTCTAATCAATATTCGTAGGGCATTCACGGGGTCGGGCCGTCTTGTACGGACGGTCATGGGGACGAATCTGACAGCAGAAACGTCTCTTCGAGCGGCCGCCGGAATAGATTCCTGTGGCCAGGACGACCCGGAGCAGGAACAGCTCCAAGAGAATGAACTCATGCGGTCCACGGAACTTTCGGCGTGCGCTCACATGCGCCGCAATATCGATTGTATTGTTGCGAGCCATCACGGGGTTATCTCGATCACGCCACTCGACAGATGTTGTGCGCCAGAAGCTCGCGCTTTCCTGGTCTGCCTGATTTTTAACCAGAAAGATTTGCTTGATGGGCTCTTTCCGCCCATCATCATCGGCGCGGCGTCTCCGCTGTTTGTTCGGCGTGGGCCCAGGTCGCTTAATGAGGATAAGCATGCTAACAGATTTCTTAATGATCACGTTCTGGAAGGGGTCGCATGCCGAAAAGCGGAAGGAATTTCTGCGTCGGTATGCACGCCAGCGAGCTGACGCATGCGAGCCGGGAGAATTACTTTTCTCGGAGATTGCCCAGTCTGAGGCTTGAAGTCTGGAGATTTCCATGGCCTGATCCGAACGGACGTGAACGCGGACGACCTGGTCAACAGGGAGGCCCAGGAGAGTCCAGTTCCCTCTTCCACCATCGGGACAAGAATTAGCACTCGTGTATATCTTATTTTCCCCGGACACAGTAACTTCCTTGTTCCGTTCTGATTAGGTTTCGCTTCTCCGTCAGTTTCTTCCCTTCATGTCCTTCCCCCTACATCTGCAGAGATCGAACTCACAAGGGTTAGGTCAACACTGGCAGTGCGGAAGTCCATTCGATGATTGACTCTTCCAGCGCTCCCGGGAAGTCACCGAGTCTTTTCATGAGGTCCAGACTCTCGAGTCCAGCCTCCCGCCTTCGACGACTCGTACTGACTCAATCTTGATCCACGCTGGGGATATCCGTTCAAACAGCTACGGTGATGTCGCTGAGCGGAATCCGCCTCGCTTCGTGGGCGTGCGTTTCCATTGTAATAATTCCGAAAAATCAATCCCGGTGATATGGCTTACGTCAGATAAGCCTGACAGGTTGTTGACTCCATCGATATGTCATATTGAGTGCCCCGGGCAATTTTTCGACGGACATCCGCGCTTGGTTATACGCTTGGGTACGAGAGGGATCGAAAATTGCGGCGGACCTTCCCCGACCAGCTTACTTAGCTCTCTGCCAGCTCTAGTTGATGCTCGTACCTCGCCCAGATTGGAGCGTAAAGGTTGGTGTTGCTAATAGGCCCCATTAGTTTTATTGACTATTGAAACGGTCAGTCAGAGGATATCCAGTCAAATTAACACCGAATTAGGTGATCTGATCCCTGTCGCAGCTCGTAAAGAACAAGATAGCCTATTCGGGTGCAGCCTGTCAGTCAGGATCACTGACAGATTGAAGCGGCGGCTGTCGCTGCTCGACTCGATTCTCTAGCTCGAAAACCCACCGAGAGCATGTCAGAGCGCCGTTCGTGACCTTCTTCCGAAAGTAGTCGGCAATCCAAAGCTCGAGCCGAGAATCAAGGTCAACTGACAGCCGTCGTTCCGAAATCGGGCAGGATGTCGCTTGTGGTGATGATTTTGTTCTGGCCTTCCCCAGAACCCTAGCGAGACTCCATGTCAGCCTTCAACTAGTTCCGGCTTTTCCAGACCCCCAGACCCATGAGAGTTTATCTCCGTAGCTGCTGACCTCGGATGGGCTGCAATGCAACGCCGCATTGTGGACAGTCATAGTGAGGGGAACTCCCTCGTACGTGGGGAGTCGGCGATCAGCTCACGTTTCTCAACTCAGTTTCGAGTTTCGACAGCGCTGCGAACAGTTGCAGCGTCGGAAATCGACGAACAGATCCGTGCCCCGCTAATTCTCCAGGAGTCTTCCGACAACCAGGATGATTGCCCCGAACGCATTTCTCGAAATTCCATCGTGCTCCGGTCAGAAGAGCGCCTTTTCGGACCTCACCCGTCGAATCATCGAATATTCTCTGGAACCAAAAAGTGTGAAAAAACCACGCGTCCTCATGCTCTGACTGTACGAAAATTTATTCTTCGGTTCCTTTATGACTCTAAACGAGATAAGAACTTTTGGTATAGCTTTTGTTTTCTGCTAAAAAGCTCAGAGGTCGCAGGTTGTTTGTGTGCGGAAAGCTCTTTGTATTGCATTGAGCTCCAGAAACGGGGGTACGCTTAGGTCTATCAACCGTACACAGAGCCACGTTGCAATATACCAACGCAATTAGATTTATTTGGCATCAGCAACAATATGCCACGTGTCGATTGCGGCTGACAACTGACCAAGCTCTCATCACCGTCTCATCACAAGCTCTCAGTCAACGGCGAACTCGCACTAATCAGGCTCAGCTTTGTTCGATTCGATGCGATCGCGAACTTTCTGCCTCCGGGAGACCCTGACGCGGTTCGAGTGAAGTTTCCGGACTCGATCCAAGTCTCTCCATCGATCCGATTTTGGCGGAGCCCTCCTCTTTAAAATTGATTCCCGCCTGTCCTGATCCTTCCCAACCCCCCTGAACCAAATTTCGGATGCGCAGCGACTCCATCAGACACGGTCGAAACGTCTACCACGCTCGTAAGTCTCCACATCCGCGCTGCGATAGACTCGCCTCAAGCAGGGAAACTTATTGTATGTCGCTGTTTAATCAAGGTCGGCTCGGAGTCTTTACTTCGTTCAATGTTACTTTGTGTCGGAGATCGATCGATTGTTCTGAAAGCTCATAATCTCGTATCTGTCGCGTGCAGAGTAAACAAAACGGGAGGGCGTGATTTGAGCATGGATGTCTGTCTATAGAACGTGCAAGTCATCAT